>NW_027332512.1:0-45596 GCF_002575655.3 Aegilops tauschii subsp. strangulata
ACATTGAAACTATGTAAAACATTTCAATGCGAAAACAAATGCGATCATAATCGCAACCAAGGTAACAATTGATCCAACGGCATAATGATACCAAACCTCGGTATGAATGGCATATTTTCTAATCTTTCTAATCTTCAAGCGCATTGCATCCATCTTGATCTTGTGATCATCGACGACATCTGCAACATGCAACTCCAATATCATCTTCTCCTCCTCAATTTTTTTTATTTTTTCCTTCAAGTAATTGTTTTCTTCTTCAACTAAATTTAACCTCTCGACAATAGGGTCGGTTAGTATTTCCGGTTCAACCACCTCCTAGATAAATAAAATCTATGTCACGTTGGTCGGTATATTTTTCATAAACAATAAATGAACCAAATAGTTATAAAAAGATAATATATACCACATCCGAATCATAGATAGGATGAGGGCCGACGGGGGCGGATACCAAAACCATCGCACTATGTAATAAGAAGGAATAATAAAAGTAACAAAATTAGACAAGTAACTATCTAAAGTAAGAATTTTTTCCTTTCAGAAAGAAGATAAGAACAAGAGGATCACCACAGTGGTGCTGGCGACGAGATCGGCGCGGGCGATCGACGGCGGTGAAGACGGGGACGAGACGTGACGGACCGCTAAACCTAGACAAATCTCGGGGAAAATGGAGCTCGGAGGTCGAGTTTCGAGAGGAGAAAGATTAACTAGTGTGGCTCAGACATTTCATCGAACACCTCATGTGCATAGAAGGTGAGCTAGAGCATCCAAATGCCCTCCCCTCGCCGGCCAGAAAAAACAGAGCACTGTGGAGTGCTCTGCTGTGGCGATGGGGTATATATAGGGAACTATTTGGTCCCGGTTCGTGGCACCAACCGGGAGTAAAGGCCTTTGGTCCCGGTTGGTGCCACGAACCGGGACCAATGCCCCCTTTAGTCCCGGTTGGTGGCACCAACCGGGACCAAAGGCCTTGTGCTGCCCCGCGTCAAAAGTTTAGTCCCACCTCGCTAGTTGAGAGGGCTCGAGAGTGGTTTATAAGCGCTGCTGCGCCCACCCTCTCGAGCTCCTCTCAACTGCAGGCTTTCGGGCCTAACCGTTCGCTTTGCCTGTGGGGCCTACTGGGCCTTCTGCGGGCCTGAATCCTGGCCCACGGATGGGTTTCAAGTCGTATTCAGGCCTCGGTGGCCCAGTAGGTGGCATAATTTTTTTCTCTGTTTTTTGTTTTCTCTTTTGCTTTATTTGTTTTGTTTTGTTTCTACTTACAACAAAAAACTTATTTATTTTATTTCTAATTACTTATGTATTTTACTTTAATTATTTTATTTTTATTTATTTTACTGCTGCTATTTATTTATTTTACTGCTGCTATTTTTATTTAATTTATTAAGGTTTATTTATTTTAGTTACTATAGTTTATTTTATTTTATTTTATTAAGGTTTATTTATTTTTATTTACTATAAAAAAATGAACATAGATGCGCCTATAGAGAAAATTCAACCTAAATTCATAATAAATTTCTATGAAATTCAAAGAAATTTACTGTGAATTTAGGTCAAATTCCCTGTATAAGGGCATCTATTTTCACTTTGAGAGGAGCTCAACAAGGCAGAGAGGGACGGGCTTATAAACTGGTGTGAGCGCCCTTCGGTTGGCGAGGTGGGACTAAACACTGGCCGCAACTAGGACCAGCCCTTTAGTCCCGGTTTGTGGTATGAACCGGGACTAAAGGGTGGTGGGCCAGGAGCATGGCCCATTGGTCCCGGTTTGTCCCACCAACCGGGACCAAAGGGTCCGGACGAACCGGGACCAATGCCCCCACGAGGCCCGGCAGGCCCCTGGCCGCACGAACCGGGACCAATGCCCAGTTTTCTACTAGTGTTTGGCTCTGGAATAATTCAATTAGCTTTCACGAAACGTTTCAAAATGATTTACTGCCTTGAGCTGCATTTGCCCACCCCCGAATGGGCCTAATTGGATGCAGTTGGCCCATTAGTCTAGCCGACACTTGGCTCTCTGCGCTGAATTTGGCCCATAGAGGAACCTTCTTTTTTTGACAGAAAGGAAGAGGAGAGAGCTGCATTTCATTGATCAAAAGTTTCTGAATTTCTCATTTCTTCTCTCTTTTTTCAACATATTTAAATGTTGGTCATTTATTCTCTTTTATTCAACATTTAAACAACTTTGACCAACATTTAAACAAGGTGAATTTCTCATACAATTTCAAGCTTACAAATTCCTCCATAATTCAGGTCTTTCCATATAATTTCAACATTACACCCAGTGCCATTACCATACCTACAAATGCCCAAAAGTAATTGCAAATGGGTATTGGTATCTGTGCTTGATCTTCAAGCTTACTAACCTTCTTCTTCAACATCCTAAGCTCAACAGCTAGCTCTCTGTTAGTGCGTGCTTCACCCTCCATCTCTTCTTCCGGAGCTCGTGCTGCGGCCACTGCCGTTCGTGGCAGCATGCGCAACCATTCTTCATGCTATTCTTGCAGTTCATTCATCAGAGTCTTGGCCAGAGCATCGACCCAAAGAAAGAAACATTTCACCTGCATGAACGCCAAACAGATCAACCCATTGCTCAAAGATCCCGACCACGAAAATGGTGCAATTGCCCCGATTCTTACCCTATTCTCGCTGCACACGTAGAACGGACGATTCCGGTTCTTTGATGTGTGAGAAACCCTCCGATCAACGCCCCCCCCCCGGCACCGCCGACAAACGAAGATAGGCATCTCCATGCGCGCCGGGCTCTGCATCCGCGAGGTGGCGCGGGAGCTTGAAGAAGACATGGAGCTCGGAGCCGAAGGGGATCTCAACGCCGCCGCGCCTTCCACAACTATCTTCCCACCGCCGCTCTCTCTGTCGCCGTGGTCACCGCCGTGCTCTTTGTCGCCCGCTCTCTCTGTCGTCGTGGTCACTGCCGCTCTCTGTCGCCCGCTTATATAGCACACCCGCAACGGCTCTCTACTCAACGGCTCTTTGCTGGGTCCCACAAGCCACGCGTGCAACGGTCTGATCGTCTAGCGCGTCTCTACCGCCTGGTCCCACCTGTAAGGGCCGAGTCAAAAGATTGACCTGACGGAGACGACAGTGTTCACGGAACAAGTAGCTGCGCATGGACTAGGGGCAAAACTAAGCACGATTCGCATCTGAGGGCAAAACCGAGCACATGGACACCACTAAGGGCAAAAGGATAATTAACCCTTTCCATTTTTGCGGCATGAAATTTTACATTTTTATTGATGGTGAACATTTGTGGACTACATTGGTGGAGCTCGTATGTTTCTATTAGTTCCGCACAGCGCAGGAGTACTGCATTGTGGAGTACCGCATCATTTCTTTGAGCCTTTGAGGTGGTCCGCCGGCTGGAGTGCACAAATCCACCACATAACCGATCAGGGATCCGCAGACTTGATTGGCAAACGACCGGCTCGCCGCCGACTCGTTGTGCGCATACAAGATTTTTTTTAAATGGCACATCACAATAGCCCCCTGTGTCCACCTTAACATGTTGTTAGTTGTCAAGCCGTCACGAGTGTGCCCCTAATTTTGATCATGGTACTCCACCATAGTTGGTGGTGGTATTCCCTTGTATCCTGCTAGGACAAATACTTCATCCCGGTGCCTTCCATTCCCAACTCGAACCTATCAAAATTGACCATTCCAACTAACCATCTCTCATTTTCTTATTATCACTTGACAACTTGTGAACAAATGAAACGATCGACCTGTCTGCCAAGTTTAATATAGTAAGGATATGTACGTATGGATCGACCGGATGAGTATGGGCTCGGTCATGGATATGATGGGAAGCATTGAACCCTCAACAACCATTTGTACCACAGAGACTAGATCATGACAGGTAAATGACAAGATTGACGTGTGTGAGTGGTGGATGTACAGATCATACTACACGTTTCATTGAGCGGAGAGACTTTAAGAGCAGGTGCAGGACTTCGCATCTTCACATTCGCCCTGTGTTCCAACTTCTAAGTCGCCTCAAGAACTTCCCCGCTTTGCGACCCCTCTGTTGTGGAGGGGGACAACGTGTCGAGCCAGCAAGTGCTAGGAGTGGCCCTTTACTTGTGCGATCATGGGATTTTGCCTATACCTTTGTCAAAGAACTCTTAGGGACTAACTTTGGGGGGGGGGGGGGGGGGGGGTACATAGACCACACATATTTATTGAGTAACTAGATATATGTCGCATAGTTGCGCGGTATTATATGCAATACTGTAAAGATTCATGAGGTAAATTCTTAGAGTGCAAATAAGAGAGAAAAAAGGAAATAAATTGTATAACTCGGGTAGGATGTTTGCGAGGTCACGCAAACCATTGTTGCAAAATGTGTAAGAAATAACTGTCATACTTCTACATTATTGCAATCATGCAAATTACAGGAAGCTTGTCAAACCAATGAAACAAGTGTATTAAGGCAATCATTCTGCAAAGTCTCCTTACAATGTTCCAACTAGAGTTTGTATCTTCATTTGGCAGGCAGCCCTTGACCGTCTACCGACCTACAAAAGTGCCACGGTCCGGCCAACGTCTAATGCGCTCTTTGCAGTGCGTTGGAAGACGCTAGACAAATCCTTTTTCGTTGTGCCCCCGCCAAATTTCTTTGGATTGGAGTTGCGTTCGCGATTGCTTCAGGTGCAACTCGAACCTTAATTCCATGGCCGATATTCTCACGCTCCCAAATACTACTCGCGGCCTACATCACATGCTAGCTTGGAGAACTTTCGGTGCCTTAGCTTGAGGGCTTTGGACAACTCGAAATAAATTGGCCATTGAGGGATGTATTCCGTCTCATTCTTCTCACTATATTATTAAATGGTCTATGTTTTTCAGCACTAGCGGCCTCTAGGGAAGAGGAAGGACTGTGATGCGACGACGGCTAACCTTCTCAAGATCAAGCAACTTCACGCCACTCACAGGGGCGCTTGAGCCAACTAGTTATGTAACCTAGTTATTTAGTCGCGTTTGCGATGTGTACTTTTTTCACGAGTTTAATGGGAATGTATATCAGTTTGGTTTGTAGGACCTTAACGATGTTGCTTGGCCTCTGTCCGCTTTATTAATTTAAAGTCGGGCGCTGCCTGTTCCTGTTTCTAAAAAAAGATGAGAGGCTTTAAGAGAAGATGCAGGACTAGGGTTCGACTTGTGCCCTGCTTGTGCCCGGGCCCTATGTTCCAACTTCCAAGCTGTTGCACAAAAAGTGAACCAAAGATGACAAAAAGGGTTTCCCCCGTTTTATATTATAAAGCAATCACACCAACATCCGACAACATCAACGGTTCAAGGTTCAAACGAAAATAAAGAGTGCAACAAGGTACAAAATAAGTCCAGCTGGGGGCACAACACAACAAATGCCTGCAAAAAAAACAAAGGCTACAAGCTAATCCGGCTCGGGTGGTGGTGGCGGAGTCGGTGGAGCAATGGATCCGGTGGTGTAGCGAAGTCTCGCAATGATCACGTTGATGTTGTCCCACTCGTGCCGCTTGTTAAGCAGTCTCCGAAGCTGTAAGAAGCCACATATTTTACAGATAACATCAGTCGCACAGCGTGGAATCACATGCTCAATCACTAGTCTATTGTGCATATTTCATAAAGTCCACGCGAGGGTGCCCATCGCCACCCAAAGGGATGGGCGAACCCGGCAACAAAAGCCAAAGATCTCCCGGAACATCCACGTACGTGTTGCAGATGTTTTCCGGCGCTAGCTGCGGTCGCATGCAGCAGGACCTGAGAGTGTGAGATGCGTGTGCGTTTGTGGGCGTGGGGCGACGATCTGGTCGCGTACGTTCTGCTGCTACACCGTGTGCCGACTCGTATAGGCGCCGAAGGAAAAACTCATGTAGGTACGTTCGGTTCCATCCGTGTCGCCATGTCACCAACTCACCACCCGTGTGCGTGGACAACTGGACACTGCACGGCGCCGCGTGATCGTGCACGGCGGGGCGATAAGTCAGAGATGACTTCCAAGAGGCAATGAGTCTGCCGGAGGTGCAAGCAGACGTATGTGCTTAAAGGCCTATCAATATATCAAGGTCAACTACACTTGAGAGCCGAGGTGGAATACAAGAGCTGCACATGCATTGCCATTATGACTCCGCTCGACGTTGGATCTATGCTGAAACCATCGATCAAACTAGGGGTCTCAAAACTCTGAAATAAAACCAAAATAGTTTGACCGTACTTAGGTGTTCCCTGCGGTTGCTAATCGGGCTTCATCTGCGCTCACCGAGACGTTTCTTCTCCTTGGCTTCTCGGCGCACCAGGTGACGTCTGTGGCTAGGCAGGCATGCATGTAGGATGGCTCAGCGTTCTTGGACAGAAAGAGGACAACAGAAGAAGTAATGCTGATTAGATCTCTCGACAAATTATTTTCATTGGAATCATGTACCAAATGTCGGGGATGTGAGAATGCGTATAACTAATTGCTTACCTTGTGGTGGTACACTCAGAGAATTCGTCCCGACACCTTCCATTCTTAAAATTCTTTGTCGTTTCCTGTAGTGTAATCAAGTTATGTGTAACATGAACACAATCCGCGCATCGCTCTTTTCTTGTCAGTTCGTTTCTACCAATCGACCAACCTCGACGCTGAACCTATGTATATAGAGAGAGCAAGGGAGTGAAGAAGCAAGCTGGGCCAATTGCGCAGCAATGAAGGCCAGGCAACATAGTACTATACATGTACGTACGTGTAATTGGTGTAGTGTACTCTTAAAGGTTGGACATGTTAGAATTAAATCCGAGGCCACCTGTCGATCATCCGAGGATCAAGCAACCATACGAGCACGACACCTATTAGAACACGACTCCATATCCTATCTAAACACAATACTACTTAGAGTACAACTGTAACCTACCGTGTACACAATATTCGACACAACTCTAACAGGACATATCGTGGTCGCTGATGGCCTGGTTTCTACAATAAGAGTGCAGCATAAAACATGACCACGTTATTGTTCTTGTTTAGACTTGGGAAAGACGGTGCACATGTAAGTAGTTCCACGCTGTGAGGTAAACCGATATTTACTTGTGCCCGAGTGAGATAAACATTTTCTTTACGTAATGGGAAGCCGCACACTTCCAATCATTGATAAATTGTTCGTTACAAATAATCTTCATGATTACATGTGGGAGCTCACTAAAACCAGGCAGACGAAACATCAAGCTCTGCCGAATTCAGCGAGACCATATGATGCCTCATTAGAACATCTACAGCCGACCACCTTAAACCCGTCTCGAACGTCCGGACGAATGTCTCGGTCAGTGACCGGTCACAAAATAGGGACTCAACCGGGTCTCAAACGCCCGGGCTGACTTTCACCCCTCATATCTAGCTCAAATCTGGGGTGGATATGGGGGCGCCCGGACGCGTATGTTACATCGGATCCGACATCCCCACTCCATCACAAATTGCATCAAATCCACCCCCTCAACCTACTGGATCCATTTGCTCTCTCCCCTCTTCTTCCTCCTCCACAACGGATGTCTCACAGCTCCTCCGCCCCATTACTCCACAGCCATTCCGAGCCTCTAAACCGCACATTGGCACAACGGTCCTCTCTTTCGTCCTCGCCAGCGGGGACGTCGTCGCCGTCCCGGACGCCACCGCGGTACGTCCAACAACTCTCGGGCTGCCCCTTGCGCTCTATGTGTTCAACACATTGTCCAGACCATTTTTTGTGATTATTTGCACGGAAAATGATGAATTACGATCATTCGTCGAACGAGGAGTATGGAACGATGGAGCTTGATCAAATGATTCAAGATGAGTTCTTTGATTCGTCGGATTCAGACAAAGAAGTAGACATGATCATGCTCATAAGCATGCAAGAGGAAATGGACCAGCATGTGGAGTATATTCACAACTGCAAGGGCTCAATCAAGGGGAGAAGAGTGGTAAATCAGGATAGGGTGTCCGTAGTACGCTACTGCACAAGGACTACTTTGCTCCGAACCCAACTTTTCTGGATGATCCATGGTTTCTTCGCCGTTTTTTGCATGCGGAAATCGTTAGTTTTGCGCATTGTGGAGGGAGTGGAGGAACACGATGACTATTTTAAGATGAAAAGGGATTGTTGCGCCCAATTTTCTTTCTACGTTAAGCAAAAATGCACGGTTGCTCTGAGGATGCTTGCACTTGGTACTACCGCATATGCCGTTGGTGAGATGGTCCGGATGGGAGAGATCACATGCATGAAATCTCCTGTCAAGTTTGCCTGCGCCATGGTGCAGGTGTTTGGAGCAGAGTATCTAAGAGAACCAAATGCGTATGACACAAAAAAGTTGTTGACTATTGAAGAGGCAAGAGGATTTCAAGGAATGCTCTGATCAACTGACTGCATGCATTGGCAATGGAAGAACTGTTCCAAAGATTTGCGAGAAAAGTGTATGAAGGTCATGCCAAAGAGGCCACTATCATACAAGAAGCAATGGCATCACATGACTTGTGAATTTGGAATGCATGGTTCTCACAAATGACATCAACGTGCTTTTAACGATCTCCTGTGTTCAGGAGGCTTTGTAATGGGGAATCGCCGCCATGCAACAACACTGTCAACGGCTGTGACTACAACATGTGATACTATCTTGCCGATGGCAGCTATCCTTGATGGGCGGCATTTGTGAAGACCATATATGAACCACACGACAACAAACAAAGCCACTTTGCAACAATGCAGGAAGAAACTAGGAAGGATGAGGAGAGGGCATTCGGAGTGCTTCAAGCTCGTTAGGGAATTATTCATGGAGGTCCAATGATGTGAGAATCAGAAACTTTGTGGCAGTTGAGGACATGTTGTGTTATTTTGCACAATAAGATTGTCGAGGATGAGGGTGATGGTGTTGCCCAAACCAATGATTTGAAGCACCTGGAGAACATGTTCAAATCTCGGAAGATCGATATGCAAAGCAGATTATGAACTTTCTGCAGATGCATAGGAATCTTCGATATCATCAGGTGCATGCGCAGCTACTCAATGATATCGTGGAGCATATGTGGACCCACAATGAAAACCAAAGAGTTAATGCCTGAGTTATGCACTTATAATAAATTCTTTGTAAAAACTATGTATTTTCGGTACCAACATTTGTTATTACATGCGGCATTGGCATGTATGATGACATGCACGGATTTGCATGGAGTTGAGAGTCCGAATTTGAGATATGTGGATGCCGGACACGAGATATGAGGGGCCGTATGGATGTGTACGCAAACGTAGGGGTGCCAGATTTGCGAAGTCCGACTGTAAATGCTCTTACAAGACGATTGACATGAATAAAAGTACAGGACCAACATCGTATTCTCTCGTATCATTTTTTCTTTTATGCAGTAGCACGCTTTTGTTATGCTTAGGTATTTTTTCTTCATTCTAACTCTGTAAAGTTGGTCCATGAGCATCTTTGTGAAGTTCCTGATTTTTAGATGTTGGTTCAACAGCATCCAACTATCATTGTTCTACTATCACATCGTGAATTATTTCAATGCAATACATTAGTTTATGCACACTTTTCCCATGACCATATAGCGTTTCATGTCAACTTTTTTTCTGTTCACACGTAGAGATATTCGTCCTTCCTTGAGTACCAAAGTTTAGGTCGGTACTGAAAATTAATTTCCCAAAACCATATTTGGTTCATGTATATACGTTTGCTACTGTTCATGCATATGCAATGTTTTTTTCATGTGCAGATACTAAATTTGTTCTCTCACAGATGGATACATAAGGCCATAGTTTTAGTATCTTGAGTTGCTGCAGTCAACCAAAGTAAATTATTGTAGAAGATGGGAGCATATATGTGTGATTTTAGTCCAACTTGAAACAATTACTTATTCGCAAAAAAAAAACTTGAAACAATTACTAGTACATACAAACTGCAATTTGTTATTTGATTTTCGTTCTGTATAAGCATATCACCTTCCCGAGTCTTCTTGCAGCCAAGGAAAATTTGAGTCACGGACAATGGTACCACACGGACTGCAGGTGGTGCACATACACCCCAATACATCTTCAACTTGGCTGCAACCGGTGTGGTACTATAGTTCTAAGCATCAGCCTCCCATCCTAGACGCAAGGCCACTCGCGCACACACACCCAACACATCTTCAACTTGGCTGGGCTCTCTTCTGCACTGTTAAATCTTCACTTCACTAGTAGAAAAAGAGGCTTCCATACGCCCTCATTAGTCCCCAAAACAATCGAACCGCGACAAAAGGGGTCTTTAGTCGCGGTTCGGGAGGAGACCCGCGACCAACTATCTGGGCCCAGCGCGCTCGGTCGACAGCTGGCGGACGGGAGGGGCTTTAGTCCCGGTTGGCCTGGTCCCCGAAGGCCTTTAGTCGCGGTTGGCCAGGCCAACCGGGACTAAAGGCCCATCCAGCTGGCGGACGGGAGGGGCTTTAGTCCCGGTTGGCCTGGCCAACCGGGACTAAAGGTCCCCGAAGGCCTTTAGTCGCGGTTGGCCTGGCCAACCGGGACTAAAGGTCCCCGAAGGCCTTTAGTCGCGGTTGGCCAGGCCAACCGGGACTAAAGGCCCATCCCTATATATAGGACTCAGCTCACTTCACTTCACTCAGCTCACTTCACAATTTTCAGAAGGGGGTGGTGGGTTTGCTTTTGATTCCTCCTATGCACACAAGGTGTTCGATGAAATGCCCGAGAGCCTGAAACAAACATGATATGAAGTGTCCGAGCCACACTTGAGCTTTCTCATTTATTTTTCCTCCGCGATCGCGGTTAGCAACTTGAACCTTTCATGTGTCATTGGTAAAATACGCATGTGTGTAGTTCATTGTTTAATTTGTATTATTTCTAGCTAGTTAGTTTAACAAATGCATGATGGTTAATTATATACTTTATATAATAATAATGCAGATGAATCGGCAATGGATGTACGGTCCCCGACTCTCCGGCAAGTTCACTACGGGTTTGAAAGATTTCCTTGTAGTGGCAAATGCGAACAAGCAGCAAGGTTTTATTATCTGTCCATGCGCTGTCTGTAAGAATCAGAAGGGTTACTCCTCCTCAAGAGACGTTCACATGCACCTGCTTCGGCACGGTTTCATGCCAAGCTATAATTGTTGGACCAAGCATGGAGAAAGAGGGGTTAGAATGGAAGAAGATGAAGAAGGGGATGATATCGATGACAACTATCATGATCATTTCGGTGATACTTTCATGGAGGATGATGCTGAAGGTGGGGAAGGGTTAGGGGAAGGTGAAGAAGAGGCACATGATGAGCCCGCTGATGATCTTGGTGGGACCATTGCTGATGCACGGAGACGCTGCGAAACTGACAAGGATAGGGAGAATTTGGATCGCATGTTAGAGGATCACAAAAAGTCGTTGTATCCAGGATGCGATAATAGTCTGAAAAAGCTGGGCTGCACACTGGATTTGCTAAAATGGAAGGCACAGGAAGGTGTAGGTGACTCATCATTTGAAAATTTGCTGAAAATGTTGAAGAATATGTTTCCGAAGAATAACGAGTTGCCCGCCAGTACGTACGAAGCAAAGAAAGTTGTCTGCCCTCTAGGTTTAGAGGTTCTGAAGATACATGCATGCTAGGTGCCTCACGTTAGGCTGTCCATGTGTGAACGCGAGTCTCCCCCTTGAAGTTTCTTGCGCACCCTGTAGACTACTCACAGTGGGAGTAACATAGGTAGTAACATCACACATATCTTGATAAAATAGATGATGTGGCAAGCAATAAATGAAGAAAGAGAGGTATGTGGTAACATAGCTAGTTACTACTAGTATGAGTAACATCACACATATCAAGGCAAGTTGAGTCTATAGCCTAATAAATGAAGTGTTGCATGTTATCATACATATGTTACTCCCCATTATAGAGGTAGTAACATAGAGTAGTAACATGGGCATGTTACTACTCTATATTACTACTCATTGTGGCTAGTCGTATAGGTCTTCTTATTATCCATACGTGGGTGCCTCAAGTTTATTATCTAGTCTCGATTACCCGACAGTTGTCTAAACCACCCGCCAATTCACTATTTCCTCTATGCAGAAATATTTAATCAAAGTCAAGCTGAGTTGAATACCCTGCCATATAGATATCTTTCCACGTGGATATGTTGCTTCGAAGTTTTCTTTTTTGAAACGAAGGCAAAAGATTTGTCTCATCGATTAATTAAAAAGAAGAGAATTACCCAGTTAATTAACAGAAAACTGGGCGAAACCGATAGTTGCTTCGAAGTTTGATTGTACATCAATCAGATCTGACAACGCCATAGCCTAGTATTTGGATGCCATGATGCCAATGTCATCAAGGCCTGTTGTTAGACGAACAGAGGAGCACCACTGTCAAATGCTCATTTTGGTCCCCTTTGTATTTTGGATCATATTATGACTATAATTTTAACTAAAAGTTATACGTAACAAAATTAATATCACTGAAAACTATATTGAAACTCGAATCTAACAACATATTTTTTGTTGACATGCATTAGCATTTTTATAATCAAATATATGGTCAAACTATGATCTAAAATACGACTGTGACTAATAAACCTAGACGGAGGTAGTAATAGACAATAAGAGTGTTCTTCCACTGCTGACAGGCTCCTCGGTCATCTTCCCATGTCGTATATATTATAAAGTCTAATGATTAGCAATTAGTATTGTCGTTTTCTATCAGACTGCCGTGGATGGTACCAAGGTGGTCTATACATATATACATACACATCTCTCAAGTCTATAGCTAGGACACCCTCTCATAGAACAACCTATTTCCAATGTCGTTAACAAACAAGCATTGCAGATGTCGAAGCTTTGTGGGTGGAAGACATCAGGATGAAAAGTTCATATGCCGAAGGTCACATAGTTAACTTTGCACCTATATTTGTTGCATACTTGCTTTGAACTTCGATGGTATATCAATTGAGATCTGAGAGCGAGCAAGGCCAAGGATTCAGATGCCAATGGCTTTAACGCCTGCAGATGGAAGGCCAATAGAGGACCAGTAATGCCACATGCGCATTCAGGTGCCTTTGCATCTTTAGCTACTAGGCACTACTAGTGTGCAATGTCTCCGGTCAAGTTGGTTGACACTGAACCCCAAAATGAGAGTTTTCTGTACCTTGGAAGGCTTATCAACTGTCTTTACCTACGCACATATAGTTTAATGAGTAGTTACTCATACTGCCTCTTTTTGCTGGGCCACCCTGCATGATGTTATATATATAGACACGCACAACTTTGTTTCCCTCAGTAGCTCACCTTGTTAATGAAATAAAGTCTTGCCGATTGCCAAAGTAGAACAACCTACTGCCAAAGTATAGTTGATGAACAAGTATTGTCGATGCTTATGCTTTATGAATGCACTAGTAGAAAACAGGGCTTTGGTTGGGGCCTGGCCGGCCCATTAGTCCTGGTTCTGTCACGAACCGGGACCCATGGGGGGCATACATCCCGGTTCGTGCGCCCAGGGGGGCGGCCGGGCCTCGGGAGGCATTTTTCCCGGTTCGTGTGGACCCATTTGTCCCGGTTCTAGGCACGAACCGGGACCAATGGTCCTCGCTCCTGGCCCATAGCCATTGGTCCCGGTTCGTGCCTAGAACCGGGACAGAAGGGGGGCCTTTAGTCCCGGTTTCAGCCACGAACTGGGACCAATGAGGTGGCTATATATACCCCTCGCCGGCGAGCAGAGCACTCCACACTACTCTGTTTTTCTGGTCGGCGAAGGGAGAGCTTTGTAGTGATCTAGCTTACCTCCTATGCACATGAGGTGTTCGATGAAATGCCCGAGCCACACTAGTTAAGCTTTCTCCTCTCGAAGCTCGACCTCCAAACTCCATTTTCCCCGAGATTTGTCTAGGTTTAGCGGTCCGTCACGTCCCGTCCCCGTCTTCACCGCCGTCGATCGCCCGCGCCGATCTCGTCGCCGGCACCACCGTGGTGAGCCTCTTGTTCTTATCTTCTTTCTGAAGAAAAAAAATTATTACTTTAGATAGATAATTGTCTAATTTTCTTACTTTTATTATTGCTTGTTATTATATAGTGCGATGGTTTTGGTATCCGCCCCCGTCGGCCCTCGTCCTGTCTATGATTCGGATGTGGTATATATTATCTTTTATAACTATTTGGTTCATTTATTGTTTATGACAATTATGCCGACCAATGTGACATAGATTTTATTTATGTAGGAGGTATGTGAACCGGAAATTCCAACCGACCCTATTGTCGAGAGGTTAAATTTAGTTGAAGAAGAAAACAATTACTTGAAGGAAAAAATTAAAAAAATTAAGGAGGAGAAGATGATATTGGAGTTGCATGTTGCGGATGTCGTCGATAATCACAAGATCAAGATGGACGCAATGCGTTTGAAGATTAGAAAAAATAGAAAATATGTCATTCATACCGAGGCTTGGTATCATTATGTCGTTGGATCAATTATTACCTTGGTTGCGATTATGATCGCATTTGTTGTTGCATTGAAATGTTTTACATAGTTTCAATGTATGGTTTAATTAGATGCTCTGGAGAGCTATATGTTGTTCAATAAGAACTATGTATGTATTTTGATTTTAATGTGATTATGAACTTTTATTAATTTGGTCACTTATCTATCCATGATGTTCCCAAATATAAGAACCGGGACTAAAGGTACTGGGCTTTAGTACCGACCCTTTAGTCCCGGTCCCCGAACCGGGACAAATGGGCCTTTTTCTACTAGTGATGGAAAGCACCTAGAAGAAAAATTCTAGCCGATGCGCCCTGAGTTGTCGGTTTGAATACGATAGAGACACTCTGGCGTTCCATGGTGCATGCTCAGGAATACACTGCTATGCATATGGTACACTATCTATCGGAGAACAGGCTAAACAGGAAGGTAGAACTAGGAAACATTGTTTACACTGTTCATTCAATGCTCTGTTTTCAGGTACAAGCAAAAATACTTATGATCAAAAAAATACTTGTGATCAAATCCCACCACAGCATGAGTGATCAATTGGTCATGCGTTCTGAATGTGCCAAGTTGAGAACAGCTTGTCAGTTAATTAGGTTGTCAATTTTATGATTAACACTTCATGATTTTCACTATTGTGTGGTGGCAATATCACTGCCGCTGCAGCCATCGTGGTCGACTTATTCTTTGCTTTGCAACCATCCTAATTAAGTCCGACAGATAGTTGATCAGCTCACAACTACTCCATCCGTTTCCAAATATAAGTCTTTCTAGAGATTCTAACAAGTGACTACATACGGAGCAAAATAAATGAATCTACACTCTAAAATATGTCTACATACATTTGTATGTTGTAGTCCATTTGAAATGTCTAAAAAAACATATATTTAGGAACGGAGGGAGTACTAATCAAGGGCGTGTCATCTTCGCCCTTGCAATCATCTGATCAATCTTGTTGTGATGGCGTCTTACCTCTCCATCAGTCCCTCATCACGCCTCGTCCACAGAAATTTCGACCAGGCTAAGTTTGATGTCCGTGAGTTCCACGGTCTCAGTTCTACAAATAGTTTGTTGCTATCTGTTTGATGTGTATCCCTTGAATTTTGTTCTTTTCATCATTTGTATACTGGCGAATAACTGGTCCAGATGTCTTCCGTTTCAAGATCCGAGTTATGTCCTCTAGAGAATAAGAATCTGATAACTAGAAACATGAGAACAAAAATTAAAAATAGAAGATTTAATTTGATATCATAAAGGAATTATAGATAAATTGATTATAATTTTATTTTTCTAGGGAAATAGTCCTCATTTTTTAGTTTGGCATAGGGCCTGAATTTATCTGGCCCGGCGCAATAACTTGTTTGTACCAAACAGCCGACCTCTAAGAGAGAGAGAGAGAGAGAGAGAGAGAGAGAGCAAGGGAGTTACGGCCTGACGGAGTAGGGCACGTATGATGTAGTAAAAATTTCTTTTCTTTTTCCAAAAAGAGAAAAGACCGCTCAACCTTTGCATCGAGTGATGTACACAACCATTGATTAATTGTTTCATCATTTATATATGATCAAGTACAAATGTAGTTCAAACATAATAAAAGCCCCAACGGGCAGCCAGAATAGCAATGAAACGAAAAGATGTAGGAAATAATGAGCCATCATGCATCACAAAGCTACTAGAAGCCCGCCAACCAAATCGGATGAATAAATTTCAAGCGACCATCCGTCACACCTTTCCCCGCTAGTTCTTGTTTAAGCCGGCCAAAAGAATGTCCACATGGCAGTAGTGGCTGCAATTGACCTACAAGCGAAATTGAAGATTAGCTCGTGCGTCAAACTGTGCGAGTGAGAGCATGTACAATGGTGCTATCTTATAAATGCCACGTAGAGAAGGAAAAAGAAGCCACAAGAAAATGCTTGTCTTCTCTTACTTAAAAGATGATCTCTTAGCAACAATATGGCTCATCACATTTATTGTCTTTTCTAGATTAGTGGCAGCCTTAAATTTAGGTAGTTTTATCAATCAATGTACTTGCCAACGGTTCGTTGAACCATGAGACGGAGAGAGAAGTCATGGAGCCTATCAAAAGATGACGTACACACCAAATTGCTAAAAAGACTCCAGTTGAAAATAAAGGGTTACTCATCCATAACAGTACCACTCGCTAAAAACACAAATCTAGACCTAGCCCGGCTCAATCAGCTGGTAATAGTTACTGATTTGAAGTCTCTGCAAACTCTCTTACGGTACTATGGTACTATGTCTGAATGTTATAGCCAGTTGATACCTATAAGATGATGTGGTGTTTTTTAGTCAACCTCATGACGAATATGTATGGTAGTTAGTTATAATGAAGTAGTACTACTTTATTAAGCATATCCCATCTCTCACTCTCACAAAGTTTGTTGGAGCCCCAGTAGTGCTACAGTTAGCCCTTAATAAATTACAGCCCGTTTCTTTTCTCCTTTTTAACTCAATAAAAATTTAATATATAGCCCGTATATCCCACTTACATAATGTTATTATACTTCCTTTTAGTGAGCCATCGAAGTACTAATCAGATATAGCCATGGCTACTTTAGACATTTTAACTTGTCAATCTATAGGCAATTTTGACCTGTACATATCCTTGCACCGCTGCAATACCGATCAAGTGCATGTCTCCTTTGCAAACCAACTTAGAAGGACAGTGCTATTCCTAGCCCATGATGGTTCAAGTCCTAAACTAGATGCGGATGCTCACATTTTTAGGATTTATTTCAGGTCTTCCACGATGTGCGCTCAGCAGGAGGAGGTGTTCCAATCGACTACAAAAGCGACCTTGTCAATTTTAAAATGATGTACCTGCTCGGTCTCTGAAATATGCTGCATGTGTTTGTTTTATAGGGATGTGTGTATATGCGTATGTATAAGCGTCTGCGCCTGTGTTAAAAAGAAAAGAATGTTCATTCATGAGCTCGTGGCACAGTGGGATAGCAACCTCTGCGCACAATCACCCTTTTCTTTTCAAGGATAACTTGTAGCGCGGTATTTGGACGTGGCCGACCCATAGCGTGTTTGTTTTGGCTTCACAGATTGGCTAGCTAATAGCATTCGACACGGAGGTATGGATATATCTTTATTCTAATAATAAAGCACCGGCTGCTTATGTTCGTCCCTCGTCACACACTTTGCAGAAAAGTCTCTGCACTTTCATGAAATCAACCCATGGTCCTGTTTAAAGTGAGAACAGAAAAATGTTTCTTGTTTTGCAGAACCCACACCCCCCCCCCCCGAGGTTTTGGTTAATCAACCCGCGGTCCTATTTTAAGTGAGAATAGAAAACATTTTATTTTGTGCAGAAATCCCCCCCTGAGATTTTGGTTAATAAACACGCTGTCCGTCTAGTAAATAACTTTTTTATATATAGACTCAAATGTTTTTCTAAATATTGATATCTTTTAAAAGTAACTCCAATTTTAACATGTTATACATGAAAATTGATTAAAAAATGCGTAGAATATGCATATGATGTTATTTCACCGTTAATCATTTTCAAATGCTGTTTAGGGACACATTCAAAAGCTTCAAAAAATATTCATATATTTTAAACCCTAACTTCAATTTTAACATGTTATATATGAAAATTGATTAGAAAAATGTGTCGAATCCGAATATGATGTTGTTTCACATATTAATAATTTTTAAAATGTTGCTTAGGATGCAATGTTAATCAATAGTGCACGACCCGTCTTTCTTTCGTACCAGTGCCGATTCAAATTGAAAATGAACACCCCAACAAAAATAAATTGGAGATGAAAGAAACCATCTATGACCATGCATGTCCGTCGGTGAGAGTGGGAAGAAGGATAACCGGCAAGACTGATAAGATGCCATGTTAAAATAAAGGACGTGGACCTATTGGGGTTTTGAGTCATGGTTATTGCGTTTGGGACGTGTGATATTTTTTTCTCCCGTTGTAACGCACGGGCTCTTTTGCTAGTATGTACAATACACAAAAGGGGGAAAGGATATGTGGATCTATCTCAAACCATCCCCAAACGCCTATATAGGCAGCCTAGTCACTAACCGGTCGATAAAAACTGACCTAGACGGGTGCCTCAAATCGGCCTCAAACGTCCTGGCTGTCGGCGCCTTTCATATCCAGCCCAAATCTAGGACGGATATAGGGCGACCCGGGCGCGTCCGCCACATTGGCTTGGCCTAGTCTAGCCCACCCGTGCCTCACAAATATACCCATCCGAAGAACCCTGGATCAAAGTCAATTTGTAGTTCGCTCCACTCCCTTCTCCGTCCACTCCACTCCCGTCTCCATCCACTCCACTCCCAACCCCTTCGATCTGAATCAATGGCCGGTGATGGCACAACGCTGGCTCTGGTGGCGAATCTGGCAGCTCCGACGACTTGTCGAGCTTGCTGAGCGATGCAGAGCCCGACGATGCGGAGGAGGCGACCTCCGCACCGCGTTGAGGCAGTCTCGGCTGGACCAATGTGGCAGCGGCAGTGGTGGCTCCTCTTCTGCAGCGCTCTCCGCCCGTCGACACAGCGTCGGCCCATCTCGCCCCATCGCGCGGCTCTGACCACTCTGCTCCCAATGTCCTCCAAGTACGCTGCCCACTACAACCAATGCGGGTTCCATCCGGTCAGGAAGTGATACCCGAGCACCGCTGGGCACTCGTGCCTGCGGCCGCGCCAGCGTGCACGAGGACGCCTGAATCAGAGGCACGGGCAACCCGCCGCGAGGGGCAATGGGCGAGGGAGAGGGTGGGGCGGGGAAGGGGGAGGGCTGGTTGTGCGTCTGTGGATCCCGGGGCCGCTCTTCTCGCGTCGGTCCTCTGCCACTCTCTCACCACGGCGGAGACAGATGCACGACGCCTTCGATGGAAGAATGCCAAGGCACCCCGGCTCGCCATTGAGTTATGGGAGCGCGAGGCAATCAAGGAGGCGGCAGCCAAGGCGAAGATGGCCCGCCATGCGAAGGAGCAGGACCACCTGCTATGGAGGCTCTCGGGCCAAATGTGCTCTGACGACTCCTACCTGACGGACAGCTCCAGCTCCATCTTTGACGACAACGCACCGCCACATGCCGGCACCTACATGGAGGAGGGGCACAACCGCACCACAACTGCAAGGGGAAGAGGCAGGCGAGGAAATGGTGATTCCCCCCCCCCCCCCCCCCTCTTCCTGTCTGTTTTACTATGTTTTAGCTATGGTTTAACTTTTAAGTAGTTTGTAGTATGGATTTGCACTCTCCGCCGATGAACTATACTCCTTTTGTCCGGCGATAAAATGGTGATCCGGTTGTATAGAGATGGATTGCGCGTTGATTGTGTTTATACGTAATGTTGCATGGGTTGTATGGGTTTGGTGTTTCGGGTATGAAAGACGCGGCGGTGGGAACAAACATATGAGACGTGTCTGATCAATGCCAGCAGATGCATTCGGACATGTCCGCGGACGTTCGAGGACCGTATTTGCTAATCGTTGCTGTAGATGCTCTATGATATCTCTTCTCCCGACGCCCGCTGCCCCTTAAAAAAAAACTCCAATCGCCAGCGCCTAGATCTCGGGTTCTTCTTCCACCGCTGGGGCTTGCCGTCGTCGCCACGCCGATCACTGCCGTCACATCCCTTTCCCTAGTCCCATCTACCGCCAGCACCGTCACCGCACGAAACAACGGCCGCCGCCGCTGGCACATCGGGGGTGGTCGCCACCGGAGAGATTTCGCAGACAACGCAACTGTTGACTGGAGCCTTGTGCCGCACCATCCCCAAGTGCTAGAGGCGCTGCTCATACGAATGCTTTGTCTCCTTCTAGCTGTCCTTGTAGCTTGTCTAATTTCCAACAAGAAATTGAGTAATTCTGGAAGGTATTAGAATTATTAGTTCCAGCACAAGTACGAGGGTACTTTGTGTACCGAAGCAGAAGTGATTATAATTTTCTAGCATAGATTTGATCTATCCGTGATCAGGTTGAGGGTAGAAGTTAAGGTTAGAGAAGCCTGCTGCATATATGAAATTAAGGCGTAGAGCCTTTTATAATCTGAGATGTGTCTTATTCTACAAATCCAAGTACCAGATCACGTGATGTTGCCAAGAAACTAGTGTTGGTATTATTTTTTTCTAGTTGTATAGTTCCTTTGCACTTGTTCTTAGGGACTGAGGATTGTTTAGAATTTTGCCCATACCTGTGATCGCATACTTAAAATAACAGGAAAAGTATATACATATGCTGAATAGCCTAGAAATTTCACCAAGTATTGTTTCCTTCTGTTGGGGCAATAATACTTGTGGTAGTAGTTGTGCAAAAATAATGAAACCTGCTACCGCTAGTCAGTAGCCTTGGGTCAATGTTCTGTGAACCAGACAGTATATAAACTGAAAGAGAAGGACCTTACTGGCTAGTATTTGTAAGCTGTATCGGTTAACACAGATTTTTAACTGGTGTTTTTAGTGGACTGTCCCTAGTATGATTGGTACATATATAAAGCCAGACCTTATTTTCCATTTCTTCGCAACCCTGCTCTATTATGTATTTACTTTGATTTGAATTTACAGTTCTTTCTCTTAGCGTGTGTAATTTGTATTTCAGATAATCGTGTTGTTTCTTAGGCGATTATTAGAAGAAGGGACTAGCAAAATTGATCCATAGAAAAGTCTTGTCTTTGAACAATGAACCGACAATACCTGTACATGACGGCCATGAACGTCAAAAGGAGCTCATATACTCTACACCGCATCAAGGCATCACAATTGTTTTACCCCAAGGGTGCACCTGACTCCGCGGCTGCGGCGGTGGAGGTCCGTTCTGTGCCGCCACCAACAATGGCTTTCTACCCTCCTCGGTCCGAGCATAGACTGGAGATAATGGAGTTCATGCTCTTCGGCAGCAACAGGAATAAGATCGTCTGCACAGACGAGAGAGGTCAAGCCGTCTTATATGATGACGGCTTGCAAGCTGTCCGCATGTTGCCAAGCCTCAGAAAGCCCAAGTGGGAACCAGTGCCCCTCGCCGTTGGTGACAACCTGTTGGTCATGGAGGCTATCCCTAAGAACGATCAAGAGAAGGAACATCAATCTTTCGAGGTGCTTGTATATGGCGAAAGGCCTAAAATATTCAAGGGGGAGGACTTCTTCTGGCATTCCATCCCACCGCCGCCTTATGTGTATGCCCCTGACTATGGCATCCACCGTTCTGACGTGATCACCGCGTGCACTGCGGTCAACAGCTCAAGCATCTTGATATCCAGAGAGCCTCGGCACCTACTGCTTGGACACAGTAAGTGGAGCAAGACTTTTTTTAGAGAAGGAGGTTAACCCCCGACCTCTGCATCAATTGATGCATGCAACCATCTTTATTAAGTATTCAACAAAGGAGTGACAAGAACATACATCAATTCACCCGAAGCCACCACTCACACCTACAGACTCGATAATGTGGAGTGCTCTCACTCCCCATGTCTAAAACCGATGTCGTCGCCGATCCATCTACATAACGTATCGGGACCAACATCCGATGCAGCCTACCAAAAGCGCATATCACATGCACACATTTTATGAGCCGCCGTCATGATCGGGCCACTGATCCATCTTCAGGAGAAATCCGCATCATCCTTGCCAATCCGGACATCTGTTGACGTCACCACGGCGCCCAACGACGCCACCGCCCTGCGCTCGTCCGTCCAGACACGAAGACTCTGGAAGATTTGTCGTGCGTAGCACCTGCCAATCAGGCATGACTCAGCGTAGCACCTGTCGGTCAGGCATGACTTGACAGCTCCACCGAAGCTCCATGCAAGAGAAAGCCACTCCACCTCCTGCCTCTGTTTTCCAGCGCTGCTCCACAAACGATGCTCCCAAGAGAGAAACGGCACCGTAGTACCGCCATTGTCCGATTTGGAAGACCAGATCCTAGGGTTTCCCCTCAAGCAACACGAGTGGGTCGACAATAGTTACACGACAATGCCTTCATCAAGTTAACGGCGCAAAACGCCGCCATCGCCCACCAACGGCTCGGTTTTCACCGGCAACTATGTCTCCCCGACTGTTAGGCGGGACTAGATGGCGAATCCGGCCACCCAGCCACGGGCCGACCACCTCTGGCGAAAGAGATGACCACCATCGCCGGCTGCACCGGCCAGAACAGATATGGCTGGAGGTGCAGCCGACGCTACCACCAGTCCCTCCACGCCGCCGCCGCCGCCCGAACAGGGCTTGCCGCCGCTGTCGCTGCCGTTTAAAGGACTTGCAGAGTATGTTCCGGAGTACAATCTCTTGTTTGGTGTCTCGGCCAGGGTGTTTGGCGTCCTCTGCGCATCAGACCTGGGTGCCGCCTCGGCAAAGCAGATGCCGCCGGTGGTATTCCAAGAGTGGGAGGGATTTGCTGCCCCTGAGGGTACTGAGATAGAATCGTACCTCCTGCACCTAGGTGCCGGCCGTTTTTGTGTCGCCAAGTCGATCATGACAACAAGGCTGCAAGAGATGTCTGGCCAGTCGTGCTGTTTCCATGAGAAGAGTACTCTCACTGTAGATAAGTTAGTGATGTTTACTGGCGTGGAGATTCAGCGCTGTGGCAGAGGGCTTAAGGTGATCAAGCACAAATCGTTTCGTTATAGTATGAGGCCATGCGGCATGCCCCACATACTTTATTAGTCAGTCCTGCTATTTCCAGATCACCTCACAGCATGTTCCTAGTCAATAAGAGGGGGACGCGGAGTTTCTGGTCACGAATCGATCATTAATGCGTGCGGATATATATACTATCTCCGTTTCAGTTTACAAGTCCTGCGCGTATACCTAGGTTGCCAATTTTATCACCCTAATATAAACTATATAACACAAAAATTATACCTTTTGAAAGTAGAAACACCGAAGTTGATGTTGGTAGATTTTTTGTAATATATGACTTGTATTAGGTTGGTCAAATTAACGACCTAGAGGTACGCGCACGCCCTATAAACAGCGAGGGAGGTAGTATGTGCCATTTCCTTTTCTTCAGCAATACGGGCAGTTGGTAAATGCGATTGGGACAGACATACGTATGAGGAAGATGTTGCTTGTGGGCCAGGATAACAGCCATTTGCCGTTAGCCGGGATGGCATGGTTGACGGACGACTGGAGTCTGGAAACTGAGCCATAGATCATATCTGGAACATCGTTTTTGTCCGTGGCTCAGGAAAGGCGGGACAGTTCCCCTCAGGCCTCGGAGCTTTCAAGAGGCATGATGAATCCCCTAGCCCCTGGTTGGAGTAAGAGGTGAGCCGTGAGCCACATCTGTTGTTAATCCTGCAGTTTATGGCCTAGTTACAAATTGTGACATAGAACTGATGTAATATGTTTCCTGATCAATGTGTTAGCAGTTTGAACAACGTTTGTAGCAGTTAGAATCTCTAAAACAGTTAGCCGAACAGTTGCGGGGGTGCGGTTTAGAACGTGGAGATGAACTGCTGAATATTAGGGCCTGTTCGGAGTTTCGCCACTCCGCACGACTCCGCTCCAGGAGCGGCCCGAGCTTCAGATGAAAACACGGAGTGGAGAAAGAGATGCTCCGCAGATTCACGTATTTCTCGGAGCGGTCGATTGCCGAACAGGCCCTTAATGTCGTACACAACTTCGTTCAAATTATGCCAAATATGTGGTTTAGTATTTCTGAAATTGAAAATGCACTGTGTTGTGTGCTGTTATCTGTTTACTGAGCAGAGTAGTTATACTGCAGGATTAACAGTTTGGAAATCTGTAAAAATAGTTAGCGGAGACGCACGAATCTGCGAGGAGTAAGCACTGTTTCTTAGAGGTGCGCGTTTTAGTTCACCCCATATTGGTTAGCCTGAGGCTTCCTGGCCCCTGCGTCGCCCCGTCTCGGGCGACTCGGGCGGCTCTTCAAACCCTAGCCGCTAGGGTCACTACCACCTCCCTCCCTTCCCTCGCCGCCGCCGGAGGATGCCGTCGGGCTAAGCCCGGGGGGCCGACGGCGGTGGCGGAGGCTCTCCTTCCTGGATCGCGTCGGAGGGGGTGGGGCGGGACCTCCACGCGCGTGACGGCGCGGCGGCGATCTGAATCATGGTGGTGCGACGGCGTGCTCCGGGCAGAGGCCTTGGGCGGCGGCAAGGTTGCCTCGTGGCGAGCCGGCGGCGGCGGTGTGAAGAGGGCGCCATGGAGGTCTGGGCTGGCCAGATCAGGATCCTGGGGCGGTGGCCCTGGACGGCGGCGGGTGAAGCTCGGGCTTCCCGCGGCGGCATGGCGTGGTGCAGTCCATATCCAAGGCGGATCTGCGTCTGCGATCTCGTGGTTTTGCCATGGATTGGTTCCGATCAGAGACGGTGATGAGCGTGCGGGATCCATCTTGGCGGCTCTCGCGGTTTGGCGAGGTGGGGTGGGAGTCCTCCTCCCAGGCTCCAGTGGTGACGCATTCAGGCAGTGGCTGGTGTGCCAGGGCTCCTACGGTTGCACTGCTGTTGCGGTTGGTCGCCGGATCTAGGCGGCTAGATCTGGGGCTTTGAAGGCGGTCGAGACATTGCACAGGTTGTCAGGTGGATTTCTTGGGACGGATCCGAGTGAAAACTTGGTCTTCGGCCGTTGGCCGGAGCCGGTGATGACGATGCCCTTATCATCGTTTCCTTCATGAAGGCATCATCGAGGTACAAATCCCAAACCCACTCAATACCTCCGGGAGGAAACCCTAGATCAGTTGATCGGATGACGACGACATTCATGTGTCATTACCCCCTTGGGGGCGGCATTCTTGGAGATGCACTCGGGCTCGAGGGACCAGCGGATGGCTTCTTTGGTGGAGCGGTGTTTCTTTCTACATATTCATGGCGGCGGCTCTTGGCGGCATGGAGCAGCGGAGGCTTGGCGTCAGATGTGTGGTGATGGACACATGCAGGAGGTCAATGCTGTCTGACGTCGTGGTGGCGTCGGCGGCAGCTAGACCGGGCAAGGTTGATGCAGCAGTACAGCTCTGAAGATGGATTGGTGGCAAGTGGCTGCGGCGGCCTCATACCCGGCAGGCATCCTGGTTGAGGAGCACGCCGGACTGGTGGGTGCCCATGCCCGGCAGGCGTCCTAGCTGGGACCTCAGGTCTTAGATGTTAGGTTTGGCTGCGAGGTCTGCTTGGTATTAGGCCTAGACTATCAGCGCCCCTTCATCAACTGGATAGGAGTAGCGACAAATGTTGCTTAGATGGTGGCTTTGGTCTTACTGTTGTATGACTTTGTAAGATCTTGTGTTAATAATTAATAAAATGGCTGTATGGATCGTCCAGATGCAGAAGCCGGGGGTATTCCTCCTTTTCTAAAAAAAGCAATTTAGAAACATACTTACTATCCAAATTGTTTGATTCATGTTCCGTGACAGCCTCACAATGTAACGTTCATTGTGGTCCTTCAGTATTTTTCATGGATCTACAACTAGTATTCTATTGGCCATTTAGGATCTAATATATTGGTAGAAGATTTTTGGGTATCAGATTTTGTTGAAACTGAATTAGAAAAATGTAGCACGTCTGCATCGAAGACTAATTGATTAAGTGTAATCCATAGGGGGTGCGTTTCACCTGGTCTAACCATCAATCCTCGCTTGTCCGGTCGGTGCTGGACAGGGTTTTTGTTTCTGTTCAGTGGGACTCGCTGTTTCCCCGCACGCTGCTTAAGGCTAGGCCTGCGGTGGGCTCTGATCATGTTCCCCTGATCCTGGATGCGGGTATCCTTTCTCTTGTTTCTCCCTCCCGTTTCCAGTTTGATGCTTCTTGGCTGGTTGTTGACGGCTTTTGTGACATGATGGTTTCTAAGATTACTAATCTTCTCTCTTCTCCTCACCGCTCCTTTGGTCTCATGGATGATTGGCACAAGGTGTCTTATGAGTTGCGTAAATTCTTAAGGGGGTGGTCTCGGAATAGGGCGGCCGAGTTCCGTAGAGACAAGGAATCCCTCGAAACTCAAATCCGGGATTTGGACCAATCTGCTCACACATCTGAGCTCTCCGCCTCTCAGTGGGCTACTCGCTACTCCCTGGAAGACGCTTTGGTGTTGCTTCACCAACAGTCAGAAATCTACTGGCGCCAACAAGGTGCCCTTAACTGGACCTTGAAAGGGGATGCTATGACGGCTTATTTTTTTGCGATCGCGAATGGCAGACGCCGCAGATGTTTCATTGACACTCTGTTGATTGACGGCGTTAGAATTTCTGACCAGTCCCTCATTATGAATCACATTGTTAGCTTCTATTCCAATCTACTCGGCTCTAAGCCGGACCCTGGGCTTGGCCTTTGCCCTGACTTCTGGGATGAGGGATCTAAGATCTCTCCGGACGAAAATTCGGGCCTGATGGTCCCCTTATCTGATGAAGAGATTTGGCAGGTGATTAGCTCGGCTAACCCAAATGCTGCTTCCGGCCTTGATGGTTTTTCGATCCCCTTCTTCAAAAAATTCTGGCCGCAGTTGCGGCCTCTCATTTGTACGATCATCCAAGGGTTCTGGTTGGGTACGGTGGACATCTCTCGCCTTAATTACGCTGTCATTACCCTTATTCCTAAAGTCAAGGGCGCGGATTTGATCTCGCAATTTAGGCCGATTGCCCTTATTAATAACTTCGCCAAGTTTCCGGCTAAAGGGTTATCCACTTGTCTCTCCCCCATTGCCCACCGTACCATTAGCCCTTTTCAGTCGGCTTTCATTAAGGGTCGTTTCATTCTGGACGGGGTTCTCTGTTTGCATGAAATCGTTCATGAGCTTAAGATCCGCAAGTCGAAAGCGGTGATTCTAAAATTAGACTTTGAGAAGGCCTATGACTCGGTGAGTTGGCATTTTCTTCGTAGAGTTTTATTGGCCAAAGGGTTCGAGGGGCCCCTCGTCCATAGGATTCTGCAGTTGGTCTCGGGAGGCCACACTGCTATCAATGTTAATGGTCAGGTTAGCACATTCTTTGCCAACGGTAGGGGCCTGAGGCAAGGCAATCCTGCCTCTCCCATTTTATTCAATTTTGTTGCAGATGCTTTATCTCGCCTACTCTCTAGGGCAGCCACTAGTGGGCACATTACTCCGGTGTGTTCTAATCTCATTCCCCATGGTCTCACCCATCTCCAATATGCGGACGACACTATTATTCTGGTCGAGTTGAATGAGGCCTGCCTTGCCCACCTCAAATTTATTTTACTATGCTTCGAGGCTATGTCGGGGCTTAAGATTAACTTTTCCAAGAGCGAAGTAGTTGTGACTGGTGTGGACGAACCGGAAGCCGCGCGAGTGGCCCACCTTTTTAACTGTAAGCAGGGCTCCTATCCGTTCAAGTACTTGGGTTTGCCTATTTCCCCGGATGTGCTCCATGCCAAAGATTTTGCACCAGTAGTCACTAAGGTGGGAAACAGGGTCCTTCTCTGGCGGGGTAGATATAATACGAATGCTGGTAAAGTGGCTCTAATTAATGCTTGCCTCTCCTCCCTCCCCATGTCCTTATGGGCTTCTTTCTCTCGTCGGCTGGGATTCATGCTGGTTTTGACAAACACTGTGGGGCGTTTTACTGGAATGCTGCGGACAATCGTCGCAAATATCGCTTCGTCAAATGGAAATTGATGTGAAGGCCCAAAAACCTTGGGGGGTTAGGAATTCTTAATACTTCCATCATGAATCAATGCTTGATGATTAAATGGTGGTGGAAAATTATGAGTGCTGAGGATCAACCCCTTTGACTGTCGATCCTTAAGGCTAAATATTTCTCGTCCTCGAGCCCGATGTTTGCTCCACCGCGTGGTGGCTCTCAGTTTTGGAAGTCTCTGGTCAAAGTTAGACCTGTTTTTCAATCTTTCGTTAAGTTTGTTGTTGGGGACGGTTCCTCGATTCAGTTTTGGCTTGATTGGTGGTGTGGAGATTCACCTCTCTCGGTGACCTTCCCTACCCTTTTCTCTTACTGCTCTGACCCTAATATTTCTATTGCGAAGCTTGCATCCCAGAGGTGGAACCTGGCCTTTCGCCGTTCTCTGTCGCCTGTAGAGTTTGAAGATTGGCAACGTCTTACTGCCCTCTTCCCTACGCTCTCGACGGTCAGGGATTCGGTGCTTTGGCCGCTTTCTGCCTCTGGGCGTTTTTCTGTTAAGTCTCTTTATTCTAAGCTCGTTGGTGGCACGCCTACCAATCGTTTTTCCCAAGTTTGGAAGGCCTGTATTCCCCCTAAGATTAAAATTTTCTTGTGGCAAGCCTTTCGAGGCCGGTTGCCCTCGGCTGATCAGATTCGTAAGAGAAATGGGCCGGGTTCCCAGTTCTGTGCTCTTTGCGGTGATGTGGAAGACTCGGATCATATCTTTTTTCACTGTCACCTGGCTAAGCTTATTTGGAGTTGTGTGCGGGACTGGCTTCATGTGTCTTGGGCCCCTGCCTCCTTTGCCGAGTTGCGCAGCTTGGCTTCCAACCTCTCCGGTGTATCTAGACACATCTTTTGGGTGGGCTTGGGGGCTTTATGCTGGTCTCTGTGGACTACTAGGAACAAATTTACTATCGAGCACGTGTTTCCGGCTAAACCGGCTGACTGCTTATTTAAATCGTGTGCTTTCCTGCAGCAGTGGAAATCATTGACTAAGGTCGACGACCAAGAGGCGCTATCTATGCTGATCTACAAAATCCGGACCACGGCGTCTCAGTTATGCAGACAAGAGCAGGATGCTTGATTGCTTCTTTTGGGCCAGATGCTTTAGCTTTAGTTGGTTCTTTCTCTTCCGGCCTGCGTGCCGTGTACTGGCGTGGGAGCCATGTACCTGACTTTATCCTTCGTCGTCTTGCCCAGCGTTGGGGCTTGGGTGTGTTTGATACTTTTCGGTGATGCTGTTGCTACCTGCCTTATGGCTTTATTTATAAAGTCGGGCGTATGCCTTTCCTCTAAAAGTGTAATCCGTAGATAATACTGTCCATGGTAAGGATTGGGTAAGCGGCATCAGGCAAAACACTGTGCCCGACTAGAGTGACTGCATTAGAGAAAGCAACAAGGGGTTTCACGGGTAATCCCTGTGATAATATCATCATACGAACAATTGGAACGAGCTTCGATTCCTTAAGTGAGGCCTATGATTTTTACAATATGTCCTCTGGGGCGAAAGGGAAAAGAGCATCTCAAATGTGGGGAGGATAAAACGTATGCAGATAGTGTGTGGATTTACAATAAGTAATGTAGCTAATTCGTTAAACCGCTAAATCAGTCTGTTTGTGTCAATTATCACAGGGCAAGCCAGGTGTGGATAACATAGAGTTGTGTCGTTGCTAGTACCCCGCTATGATTCAGTTGCTACCACATTCACTTGCCAACACCGAGGAGCAACTGCACTAAGCCTATGGAAAGCTTGAGTACATCTAGCTTGTAGGAGTGCTAAAAATAAGCTTTGTTTCAGATTTGTCTTCTTGGAGATCGCATGTACGCAATTAGGTTTTGAACAATAACTCGATAGCTGTGAACATGTAATGTGTGGTATAAAATGTGTACTCTTGTTGTAACAATATTTATTAAAGATGTGAGGTGGTGGAGCTACAAACTTGACCTGAATTTCATTTTCTTTGTGCGGCTTGTGAGAGGTTAGGTGCTGCCTCCTTTGCACCCCCCAATGTTTTGGTTACCGAATGGGGCGTTTTTACCGAGGGGGGCAGGTAAACGTGGTTACCATGGTTACCATGAAATTTCAAGAAAATTTTGAACGAAATTTATAATTGAATTTTGAATTCAAATTCTTTCAAAGTAGATATAGATAGTACTTGAACTTATATTTATCATAAAAAGGCTACTAGGTCAGTGGAACGTTGTCTACGCGCATCCTGTGAGGTGCTGCCACACTTTACTATACATTGAGCGTTTGAATTCAAAAAATTCGATTTTTTTCTGGAAATGCCCATTTACCGAGGGGGACCGAAATATGCGATAACCATGGTAAATATTTAAATTTTGAGCGGTAACTAAAACTCTGGCACCCCCTCGTGCATAGATTTATTTTCTCTGTATTTCTTCTCAACTCTCACTCATGGAGTCACGGTGTGCTAAACCACAGCGCCTACGTCGTGTTTATATGCACATCCAGGTTTACATGCAGACAACCACTCGGACCTAACTAGAACTCACGTATGTGTGTACATACCCGACATTACCCGGCAAGATTAATTATTTATAGCATTACATTTGGTGTGATTTATCACAAATGTACAGTTTGGTTTAGCCTAAAGTGTAGAAGCACTTAGCTAGACGAGACATACAATAGACATATGGGTTATATTTATAGAGGCAATCGCGCATAAGTGTTGTTTTCTAAGTAGGGTAGGCTTGGCATCATTCATCAGCGATATAGCGACTCCTTACTTCTGAAAACAGTAACTTCGAGGACACAGGCTTTCCCAAATTGAGTTTATATCGTCTCGGTGGACGATGAGAAACTGGCTAGTGCCCATGTCTATCCCCACTTAACAGGACATGAGGTACTCGTCGAATCCATGACATAATCCAATCCTTATCATGTGCCATGCAGAGATAGCTAGCTCCGTAGGAGTGCCATGAATTGGACCAAGAACGTACCTCAGCATGATAAGAATTGGATTTTGTCATCACAATTGGTAGCTACATCGTTTGCAATATTAGTTGCTCTTTTTGTCTGGCCACCATGCATGCTCGTCTATATATAAACACATCCACGCCTCTTATTCCCACTTCAGGAGTAAACTTAAACTAATAAGTATATATAGAACCGTATATATAGATTAGGATGAGATACAAGAACATCCTATGCAAAAGTCGTTAAGTGATATATAATCGTAGGTTGATGCTTAACAACAAGGAAAGATCGATGATGAGCTTTGGAAATAGAAGGCAACCGGAAGAAAAAGTCAAGTGCAAGATAAGATTGTGGTTGTTTTGTACATGATCAGGTCAAGCAGGCAATGCTCCGGTGTACATTAGCATGCAGTGGTGGAGCCACGGCCGAGAAAAACTGTGCAACTGCCCGCCCAAGCCCAGTAGAAATTCACTAGGATATGAGAGCAAAATTCAGTTTGGACCTAGTGGAACAACTGAACAACTAAACCATATAGTCAACTACTGGCTGAGCACTGCGGCCTAGCGGATAGTTGCCTAGGCGCTTGCCGTCGGGGCCCCTAGTCAGGGAAACAATTGATCGGCGCATATGCAGCACGCAGGCACACTGTGGAGACTAGGGGTCGGGGCCTCGTTCAGCGCTTTGGTGGTCCAGCCCAGATAGGATTAAGGGCTGTGGCCTCTCGGCTATATTGAAGTGCTAGGTTCCACTGAAAATTGGGCCCTGTTCCATCCCACCGGAGGCTGTATGCCCGTAGGGCCCGGGCTTTCTGTAGGCCGTTCATGGCCACCTCACGTGAATTAGTTAGTTTTCTTAGGAGGCAGTATTCATTTAAAGGCAACAACATTTTATTGGGTCTGCCGGTTAATTAGCTTTTTTAGCATCTTCTGGTTAATTAGTTTGTCTGAAGAGAAGTCCCCCAGAGGCTAAGGCTGGGCTTAGTCCATAGCTCTACCTTAACTAAATTGATGCCTTGTTCCTCCTAGGCATCAAACATGTGTTTGCCAATTACTTGACCCACTTGACCCAGTGTATTCAAACCTTAATCGAAGAACCATCATTTATTGAAGAAGTTACAGAGTTGATTACAAAAAGGTTTGTGGTTCTCCATGGTTTTCGAAATTGTGTTGGTAACATCATTGTGAGCATGTGCATTGTGATCAATTTCTATCTTCCCCTAGTGATCACCCGGACTTGTATCTCGATCCAAAGATGTGAAGTTTTGTTCCGTCATAATTAATTAGTATACCTGACAAGGGACTTTAATTTTGAAAGCCAAACAATAGGTAGAGTGCCTGGTTGCATTCATTATATCAATTATAAGACACTTGCAAAAATTATAACCAAAAAATCTAGAGAATTAATGGACGACCTTCTATCTAATTAAGAATAAAATTATGTACTCAAAACACCATTTCCCCGGGGAAACCTGGGCAATTGCACGTGGTTTAAGAAACGCTTCAAATTAGCCTCAATATTTGGGCCTTCGTCCTGAAGATTAGTTCATTTCTGATGGACCCGATACCTTGACAGGCTAAAATGATAACGACACCCATGGAAAATGGCTTGATTCACAGTTGATCTTGCATATATTTTAGATAATGGGAGAGCAATTTTCGGAATTTGCACCCAAGGGAATATACAACTAGTTATTACAAATATTTTTCTCAAATACTATTATTACAAAGCTCCACGAGTTTGAAAACCAAAGTTAAAGCAACAAGCTACTAACACAATAAAAAGTTAAGTATTCCAGGGCCTATTATTTTTCTTGCATATATTGCGATCTCATAAAAAATGGAATCCTCCGTTCCTTGGTTGTAATTATGCCCCAACAATCTTGAGCAGGAGTACAGTCCAAAGGTATTTTGTTGTTGGAACAATCGTACACCCGAAAGCTAGCAATGGCTTATATTCAGTAGAAATAGCAACAGTGTGTGGTGGTTGAGGGATTTCCTCTAGAGGAAGAAGATATACATGTCATTCTGGTGAATTCCATTCATAGTTTGCAACCACTCGCTCCAAGACAATTGGAGTATACTCTTGGGCACCTAAACGGCTTGTTGTCTGTACTCTGAGGTTTAACTGTTGTCTAGAGTGTAGAAACACATCACGGAATACAAAAAATATGGGATTGTGTGGTGTGGTTTAAAGTGCATAAATACATTTGCATTTGGGTTTTTTAAAGCCAAAAACCATAGAAACCCCTACGCGATGTTCAAGTTTATATGTCGCTTATAAATCACATGCTGCTGGTTGTCTGCATAATTGTTGTTCGATTTCTTTTGGAAGGTTTCCTGAAATGGCCCTAAAAGAGAGGAGGAATTGCCCCACCTACACTCATTTTCACATGATCAACATTTCTCTACCTCTGAAGTATGCCATCAAGATGAGTTACATGATCTTTTCGATTTGCATCTTTCTGAAGAGGCTTATGATCAGTTTCAGATCATGGAGCAACAACTTCTTGCATTAAATCTTGATGGAAAAGGTAGTGCAGTTTGAAGAACAAAATTGAAATCATATCTCAGAAATGTTGTTTTCTCACTAGGGTAGTATCGTTCATCAGGCAAGAAATAGAGACTCCTTACTTTTGAAAATACTAACTTCTAGCATGAGGAGAAACTGACTAGCGTGTATGTCTATCCCCACTTCACATGACATGAGGTACTCGTCAAATTCATGACACAATCCGATACTTATCATGTGCCATGTTGAGGTAGCTAGCTCTATAGGAGTGCCATGAATTGGACCAGTACCTCAGTATTCTCGTCTATACATAAACACATCCACGACTCGTATTCACTTCTGAAGTAAGCTTAAACTATGTATGTATAGTAGTGTCCATACAGATTGATACAAGAACAACCTATGCAAAAAGTCATCAAGAGATATACAATGGAAGGCTGGTGCTTAAGGACAAGGAAAGATCAATATGAGCTTTGGAAATAGAAGGCATCGGGAAGAAAAAAATCGAGCACGGGAACGGATTCAAGCTGGTTTGTATATGACTTGGTCACGTGCACAAAGCCTTGCGGTGCACTAGTATGCAGTGGTGGAGCTACGAACGAGCAAAATTATGCAACTTTATGGAACTGGTACCCTTCAAGAATAACCGGGGCGCTCTGGGTCATTTTCGGGACACTTCCGGCATGCAAAACACTTTTGAAAGCATCTGGAAATCTTTTGGAGTCATTGCCTTTTTCTTCTATATCCTCTAGCACCCAATTAAACCTTAGTCGTTAAGCATATGACCCTACATGTTCGGGTGATACATAGACATGACCCGGAACACCTTCCGATTAGTAGATAACAACGAATCTAGACACTCACGTTAACTCTGAAACAGGCTTGACCTTGCCCCCCCCCCCTCCCCTTATAAAAAAGGCACAAAAGGCCGAACCGATACAAAGTAAAGAGAAAACCCTCATACATGTAGCTCGAAAGGAAAACAAAACAACATTGATCTAGTGGCACAAGCACCACTAACCCAACACCAAGCATGGAACCAGGAGACACCACCCCTAGCACATAACACCCACTAGTACTGGACAAGATCGAAGCAGGCACCATGGTACCGAACACATCGAGCCATCTCCAAAAAGGGCCGCCTCACGGTAGAGACAGCCCCCACACTCCGGGTTGTGGAGCACCGCTCATGCCAAGAGAAAGCAGGGACCGAGAACGGAGACCACGGTGACACGTCAAAAAGATTGTGCTGGCAAACGTGGTCCCCGGTTCCAGCAAACTTGCTCGCCGGTTGCAGTATTCTATGTGCCCTGTCACAGCTCCAGCTTGTGGCTCACGACATCGCACAATGCGGTCACAGCTCCCCGGTAGCGCACTGTCACTGCTGCACGCTTCACCACTATGGCGCGCAGAGGAAGCCGAGAGAGTGAGTGGCGCGTGACCATGGCATCAAACCTGACGAGGTGCCAGCCATGAGATGGGCTTGCACTAGCGCCATGGCCGCGAGCTTTGCAGTGTGCCCAGGCGGTGTGGCGGTGTGATCAACACTCGTGTAGGCCGACGAGATGGAGGTGAGGGGAGCATCATCTTTGAGATGGTGAGGGTGAGAGACATGAGGCAGTGTGCGTGGGCTGGCATCACGTCGTGGGTTGGGTCTGTACTGTGATGAAAACTAGAAGCGGATCCTTGTCTACCCCTTTTTGAGAAGAAAAGCAACAACTTTTCAACCCCGCATGTCTGTGCATACATTTGGCACTATGGCCGGCAGACCCGAGCTCCATGCAAAGCTGGGCTTGAGGATGTTACAGTATATGTGAATTGCACTAGCGCTTTCCATCAGTTTGGACTTTTGGTTGCGTTGGCTAGTGCATGAAGATTAACATGGTATCAAAGCTAAGGTCTTGAGTTCAAGTCCTGGCTTTCGCAATTTGTTAAAAATTGGTGGTAGCCCCCCTTTGTGTCCACGTAGAGGCCTCTTGAATCATACGTGAGTTTCGCGCGCCGTCGCTCTCTTCCGGTTGCACGTGTTGACTTGTCTTCCCCGTCACACGTGAGAGGGGGTGTTACAGTATATGTCAATTGCACTAGCCCTTTCCATCAGTTCGAATTTTTGGTTGTGTTAGCTAGTGCATGAAGCTTACAGAGAACTGATATCAACCTGAGAGTTTCGTACGGTGTGGCGTAAATGCATACGGGATCCGCTGAGAGCGTTGTCCACCGAGATAGGTAGCCTCACCCTCACAATGTACTACCGGATGATAAAGGGGTAGACAAGATTTCAGAAGCTATTTGTCCCCGAGCCATGGTCGGTTCATGTTGAGCTGCTTCACACTCAAAACTTCTGATCTATGGTTCTACATTTATTATTGCTAACCTCAGCACTATGTAATCATACAATTTACATGTTGTTTTTGTTTCCAACACTTGTATATATAGGCTCAAAACCTTTTTTTAAATTGACTGAGTTGCACCCAGAGGATACGCACCACCGGAGTACCTATTGAGAGGGGAGATGACACTCACGTGTGACGTCTACAGTGTTGCCGTTGTTCTGCTTGAGACTCTTAGTGGAGAAATGAACGGGGAGCTGCAAAGGCTACTTCTACGTGTAAGTGCACACTATAAAGGATTCAAAATATGTCTAAGCTTGGTCATTGTTAACCTGCAATCTTCCACTTAGCATCAAAGAATCATGCAAGGGAATCACCATTTTTTGTTGCAGTCATGGGTTTTATGGGATCCAGACAATATAGTGGCTCTTATTGATTCAACAACAACAGATCTCCTTCCTCTCGCTGAAAGTGATTTTTTTTAGAAAACCCTGAAACTAATTCTGATATAGCTTCTGTAGTCCGGAGGTGCAACTAGATTGCCATTTTTTAGGTTCAAAAATCACCGGATGATAGACCTACCATGCCTCAAAAATACAAAAGTTTTTCTGCACATTGTAGTTTTAGTTTATGGTTGACTTGGAAAGTTTGAAGTCCATTTGTTGTTTCATCTGGGAGGAATTTTTTTTTAAATCTATCTAGTAAGAATCTCAATCCAGTAATGGATGGCACGGATCAGGACTGAAGTACACCCATGTTTGCAACATCCATTCTCTTAAAGGCAAGCTTTTAATCTCACTTCTTGCTAACAGGGTATTTGAAACGTGCAGTACACCCAGATTTAGAAAATCTAGTCTCTTAAAGGTAAGCTTTGCATCTCTCTCCTCGCTTACTGTGCAGCATGTCACCTTCCAAGCTTTAATATTTTTGCATTTCTATTGACTACCTCTCAAAACAGGCTTTCGTCCCGCTTTATTATAAATGAAATAACCAACATGTTCATATAAAAAGCTCAAGTGTCGCACCGGAAATAAAATATTCTGCTGGGGCAACAACAAAAACATGAAACATGCCCAAAAGAAACATAAAAGAAATACCAAAAAACACCACCAAGTAGCCGGTAGCTCATGTGCTTAGGTGGTCAGTGGCGAAATCAGGCAGTGTGTGGCAGTAGTCATCCTGTGTATAATGTCTTCAAGCCGGTCACGGTCCAGCTGCCTCGAGAGCGGATGCCGGTGCTGGAAAAATGCAAGGAATATGAAGATCGAGTCAAAGGCCTGCCTAAAAAAAGTCTTCGTTGTAGTTGCTCCTTTCTCTTCGTCGTGCTCCGGATGAAAATCTAGATCCTCGGATCGGGCAGCATCCATGCTTTGGTGTCGTATCCTTCATGAAAGCACCGTCTTGGAGCTCACGGTGTCATCGACCCACAAATTCACCTCTCCGCGGTATCTCCAGGAAGTGTTGTGGCGGCTCCGTAGTGATGCGTACTGTCATCTTGCAGTCTAACTCGAGTCGTTTCGTGTGTGGTTGTTGTAGCTTTTGGCACCTTTTATCTGGCCTTGGGTGAGTGTGGTTGTGGTGGTGTTGTGTTGTGATTTATATCGGTTGTTGCTTTATATAAAGTGGGGCGAAAACCTTTATTGGTTATAAAAAGACCTGCTCAATAACCATCTTGGTATGCACCGTCCACAACGTGCAAACTAGTGCCCCGAACACAAGCCGAAAGAGGCATCTCCTGCTCCCGGTCTGCTTAGCATGAGTTTGGAGGAACCCGGCCAGGTCCAGGCCTCCTAGTCGGGAACATATTGGCAGATACCTTGGGAGGATAGAATGATATCATTCAATTTTTCTTGTATATACTATTCTGTCTTAATTAATGAGAATGGCATGCTCTTGCCGTTGTTTCAAAAAAGAAAGAAAAAACATGACTTCCTTACCCTTTTTTTTACGAAAGAGTAAGTTCATTACTCAAGGATAGCTCAATCAATCAAATTGGCACAAGTAACCAATCTCATCCGAACCACACCTCAATAACACAGTTGTACGTCCACACCTCAATCTCATCATGACATGCAGAAATATGAATATTTGAGGATATGGACGTCCTCTAAATACTCTTATATTTCTTTACGGAAGCAGTATTCATTTAAATGGACTGTGAGACGATGGGTGCTGGCTCCTTTGAGTTATACCAGCTAGCAGCTCTTTTAGTCATGGCACCAGCCCACAGTCACTTTTTGACCAATAAATTTAAGGTACATTTATAGTGATAAGATACAAGAACAGCAAGTGATGTAGAGCTTTCGAGAACGGCGGGAGTACGTCAGAATGAGAATACTAGCCAGCATGAATGGGCGCCATCATTTTGTGACAAAGAGCCTGGTTGTGTGCAATGTAGACATGGTGGCACACAAAAGTACGTAGCAGGAGGTCAATGGTCGCGGTTTTTGTGATCAGTGAGTGTGTCAAAAAGATGAGCAGTTTGGCGTCTAATTGGTGTGTCCAATGTACGAGTGGCACTCACTAGCAATTTCCTAGAAATTTTGATGTATTAAAGGCTAAGTCATTACGTGTAATTTCATATTGCACACACTAAAGCACAAACACCGTATTGGCAAAGGGCTTTGATGGTGCTTTTGTCCATAGGGTCATGCAGCTGGTCTCGGGTGGCCACATTGCGGTGTCGGTTAATGGGAGGTCTAGCAACTTTTTCCAGAATTTCAGAGGCCTCAGGCAGGGCGATCCAGCTTCTCCTATCTTGTTCAATTTCGTCGCGGATGCGCTTTCCAATATCTTGTCTAGAGCCGCGGCGGCTGGACACATCTCCCCGGTCAGCTCCTACCTCATTCCTGAGGGTGTCTCCCGCCTCAAGTATGCGGACGATACAATTATTATGGTGGAGCTTAATGACCCCTGTTTATCCCATCTTAAGTTTCTGCGGCTTTGCTTTGAGGCCTTGTCTGGGCTTAAGATTAATTTTTCAAAAAGTGAGGTGATCATCACTGGGGTGACGGAGGCTGAGGCATTGCGAGTCTCTCAATTACTCAACTGCTTGCTGGGTTCCTTCCCTCTCAGGTATCTTGGGCTTTCTATCTCTTCTGACAAACTCTTGGCTAAGGATTATGCACCTACGGTGGCTAAAGTAGGCAACCTTGTTATGCCTTGGTGGGGCAGATATAATACTCAGGCTGGCAAGGTTGCTCTTATCAATGCTTGTCTTTCCTCCCTTCCTATGTTTTTGATGGGGTTTTATCTTCTCAGTAACGGCACTCATGCTGGGTTTGACAAGCACAGGGGTGCTTTCTATTGGAATGCTGCTCATAATAAATGCAAGTATAAATTGGTTAAATGGGATCACATTTGCCGGCCCAAGAGCCTTGGGGGGCTGGGTATAATTAACACCTTGGTTATGAACAAGTGCTTGATCATTAAGTGGTGGTGGAAGATCATGACCATCTCGGAAAACCCTCTTTGGTATAATATTCTCAAGGCAAAATAATTTCCTACCTCCAGCCCTATGTTTGCCCCCGTCGTGGGCTCGTCTCAATTCTGAAAAGATCTTGTTAAACTTCGCCCGGTGTTCCAATCCCTTGTCAAATGTGTGGTGCATAACGGTAGGTCCACGCGGTTCTGGCTCGACTGATGGTGCGGTCCAGCCCCGCTGGCTGTTTCTTTCCCGGTTCTTTTTTCTTATTGCCCGGATCTCGGGATCTCGATCTATGAGCTCTCTGACAATAACTGGGACCTAGAGTTGCGCCGATCTCTGTCTCCTAAAGAGTTGGTTGACTGGCAGCGTCTTGTTGGTGGACGCGAGCTCCGCGGCGGCGACCAGCGTGGCGCCGGCGGAGAGGCCGCGGGCCGGGGCGTGACGTGGATTAGCTCGGTGAGCGAGCGCGACCGGTCGCCACAAAGCATGGCGCAGGCGGCGAGCGCGACATCGGCCTGCGTCGGGAGCTTGCTGGTGGAGGAAGAGCAGCGCAACTGGGTGTATTCCACTGAGCACCACCCGCACCACCCAGTGGCCGGCCATGTTGACCCGGCGCTCATGCTCGGCTCCATCGACGCCGCGTACCCGTCCGGTGCACGACGCCGCGGCACCATGTCCCCGGTCAGCTGCAGTTGTTTGTTTGGCTTCCCCACCTGCTCCTCCCACTCGATGCGGGAGTAGCTGGACGAGCACGCTCGCGTCCGTCCTCGTCCGTAATTCACATGCTTTCCTTCCATGCACATAAGATGTTTGTTGAAATGCCAAAAAGAGAGAAGAGGAGGAAGAAGAAGGTTCATGTGGGCCCCACCTGTCATAACGGTCAACACTAATGGTCAAAACAAATGGAGTTGACTCTGCCGCCACGTCAGCCCAGACAGGTGGGTCCCACCTGTCATAAACGCGTTTAAATCGTCTAAACTGGCCATTTTTCAAAAGTGGTAGTTTTAGTCACAAAATTAGAAATTTTTGGTAGTTATCAGTCGTTTTTATGAATGTGGTAGTTCAGTGGGACGGGAACCTCTAATGTGGTAGTTTTTTGTCAATGTATAGTTTGGTTTAGCCTAAAGTGTAGAAGCACTTAGGTAGACGAAATAATTAATGGACATATGGGTTAGATTTATAGACGCAATATCGCGCAAAACTCTTGTTTTCTCATTAAGGTAGTCTTGCCCATCGTTCACCACGCAGGGTAAAGAGACTCCTTACTTTTGAAAATACTAACTTCCAAGGACACATGCTTGAAGTGCACCACACGCCCCTCCCCCCCCCCCCCCCCCCCGCGCGCAGCCCCCGCGTCGTCCGCTCGGGCGACTCGGGAGGCGACTAGGGTTTCCGCCCAGCGCCGCCACACCCTCACCTCCTTCCCCCTCGTCGCCACCCGAGGTGGCCGCCGGCAAGCCTGCGCGGTCGCCGATGACGGTGGCGGCGAGGCCCTGGTCGCTCCGTTCCTGGCGGAGGACTCCGGATCTGGGGAGGCGGCCCTTGGCGTGGCGGCGGCGCCCTCCCGGCTGGCGGCGTCCGTGGGTGGTCCTAGCCGGCGTTCCCGACCACGCGGGTGGTGGGACGGCGGCGGGTGGTGGCTGCGGCGTGGAGATCCCCCTCCTCGTCAGTTCCGAGGTTCGACTCCCCTCCCCTTCAGCTCCCTAATCCCCGCCGGTTCCAGCAGCTTCGGTCGCCGGAATGGTGTAGATGGGTGCCCGGTGGTGCGGTTTTGGGACCATGGGAAACCATTGGTCGGTTGGTCCGGCCCGGCGGCAGCGCCGCCCTTCCTCCTTGGAGGTGCAGCTGAGATCCCAACCCTATCCACCCCCATTCCCCTCCCGGGTGAAAGCCCAAAATCCTTCTTGGATTGGGCGGTGACGGCGCGCTGCGCATCGTGTCCTCCTTGGAGGCGCCGCCTGGGGAGTGTGCGTTCGGGTGAGGGGCGGCAAAGGTGGAGTTTTGGGCGGCTCTGGTTATCAGGTGGCTGTGGTTGGTCTGGCTCGCAGGGAAGTCTGTCCCCGCTCCCCTCAAGTGCGGTGCTCCTCGGTGGTGGCGTGTTTGGCTCAGCTCCAGCGGTACAACATCTGCGATCCGGCGGTTGGGGATAGGGTTCCTCTTCCCGGCAGTAGCAGCACGTCCCTCGCCGTGGACGCCCGGTGTTTCTCTTCAGCGGCCGACGACTCCTGCTCCTCGTCGTTCTGCGGCCTCTCATGATGTCCTTGCTGCTCGTTCTTCAGTGGCTCCTCCCGGTGGCTTTCCCGCTGTTTTTCAGGTGTCCTAGGTTGCTTCGGTGTGTCAGATGAGGTGTGCTCATGTCCTAGGAGGTTGTGCTCTGTGACTGTTCCAGGACTCGAGGTCGGCATCTCTCCTGCTCTAGGGTGAGCGTCTCTCATGTCCGTCGGCGACGCCTTTCGATCCAAGGCGAGAGGGAAGGGTCCCTCTACGGCGAGAGCGAAGGAAGATGCTTGGTTTCCTCCTACCTTGGACTCGGTCATGTCCACAACTCCACTCTGTTTCTGCAGGTCCTCGTTGTGCTCACGCTGCTCGCAATTCTTGGTTCTTGTTTGCTGCGGTCGGCGGCGTGTACTAGCTTGGGCTTCCTCTTCTTTTTGTTTTGAGCTAGTATTCTGCGTTGAGTTGTAAGCTTCCTAGGGTGCTCCTTTGTATCGTTCGGCCGATGTGCTTGTTGTTGTGTTGTAATTCCTGGCCGGTTGATGGCTTTGTTAATTCAAAGCCGGGCTCATCGCGAGCCTTCGTTCTAAAAAAAAAAGGACACATGCTTCACCAAATTGAGTTTATATATCTCAGTGGACGAGAGGAGAAACTGGCTAGTGGCCATGTCTATCCCCACTTCACCAAATTGAGTTTATAAGGATTGGATTGTGTGATAAGATGTAGCTAGCTCATTTGCAATATTAGTTGCTTCTTTTGCCTGGCCACACGCCCCCCACGCATGCTCGTCTATATATAAGCACATCCACACCTCTTATTTACTTCTGAAGTAAGCTTAGACTAAGTATAGATTGTAGGGTCCATACAGATTGAGATGAGATACAAGAGACAGCATATGCAAAAAAAGTCGTTAAGTGAAATACAATCATAGGCTGATGCTTAAGGACAAGGAAAGATCGATGATAAGCTTTAGAAATAGAAGGCATCTGGAAGAAAAAATCGAGCTCTGGAGCAGATTCGAGTTGGTTTGTACATGATCGGGTCAAGTGGCCAGTCTCTTACCGTAATGGCAGAGCTACAGCCGAGCAAAATTGTGCAACAATCCGCCCAGCCCCACGGAAATTCACTTGGATATGAGAGCAAACTTCAGTTTGGACCTAGTGGAACAACTTACAACTAAACCATATAGTGAATTGCCGCCTGAGCGCCATAGCCGGCAACGGATAGTGGCCTAGGCACTTTGCCGTCATGTCGCCGAGTCGGGGAAAAAAATGGTCTGGTCGGGCCTGGGTGATCGGCGACCTCGTGTGTGGAGCTGATGCACCAACTGACGTGCGAAACGAAAAGAATAGACTACGGCGCTGATAACTAGAGGACTCCTCATTGAGATGCCGTCCAAGGCAGCGGGAGGGAGGTTCTCCAAATCACTAATTAGAGGGTACCCATTACAAAGACCACTCTCACCTCCCATCGTGATTACAAGTGGCGCATTGGTTGTGCAACACTTGCCACGACATGATAGTTTTGTGTGTCTTTTCAGATTCATTTTCTCAAAATATTTTAAAAAGATGTTTTATCTTGGGAGGAGGAAAGAGGTGGCAAAACAAAAACTCCCCCGGGTCACTCCCACGAGCGACCGGGGGCAGCCCTAGTGTGTAGTCACCCTCCCTTCTACTCCGGGATCCCTCCCCCACTGTTCTCATGAGGTGTCGCCGGGCAAGGCCCAGCAGGCGCAGGTGGCGGTGGGCCCTGCTCCCTCTCTGCTCGTTCGGTGGTTGGCATGGGACTGCGTGACGGGCGGAGGCGCTGGGCTACCACAGGGCCCAGCGGTGCGATGATGGGCGTGCAGGGCGGCGGCGCTCTTGGGCTATGGCATGGTGTGGTAGCTACAGAGCTACAAAGCTCCCTTCATCAGGTGGTGGCGTGCGTGACGACCCCGGCCACATCCGGACGGTTCTTGTGCTGACGGCCCATCGTGCAGCGTGGGGTGTGGACGGCGTGGGCAACGGGCGGCCGATTGTGCCATTGTCATTAGCTCATAGAGTGGGTGGCGTGGCTGTTGCGGTGGATGGAGCATGTCCAGGAGGGCGGGGACCAGATCTAGCAGATGGATGGTGTGGGCTGTGGGGGAAGCTAGCATTGCGGTGGACGCCTTCCACCATGGCCTCCGAGCTGAGGAGGCAGTGGCGTGGTGGCGGTGGTGCCTAACTGGCAGCGCCTGGTCGACTATGACAATCTCTTCCCATGGTACGTGGCGGAAGGACGATGCTGGTTCGCACGGGGCGGAGCAGGTCGCACAGCGGCCACAAAGATGGGTGCGTGACGGTTGGAGGTACCGGCTACGACCGGGTGTCCGGAGGTGCTGGCTGCCGCGAGGGTCCTCCTCTGAAACTGAAGTTGCCAGATCTGATGGGGACACATTACCCTCTTTGTGATGTTGGGTCACAGTTGATTGGGGACACGTATTGGCTTCCGGTGCAGGGGTTGGACTTGGTCCCCTTTTCAGTGGTCGGTTGCTCCTCGCACGTATTCTCCTGACTCTCCATCTATGTAAATGCGGTTTCTCGTGGCGGCATCGTGTTATGGCGGCGATGACGAGTTTGTTCAAATATGTCGGGGCGGCGACCCCGGATAGCGGGCTACACGGTTGGTTTTCCGGCAAGTTACGTGGTGGCTGCACTTCTTGGTCATGTGGGAGGCAAGGGGTTTAGTGGCGGGTGGCTCGGGCCTGCTTCGACAGTTCTTGAATCTGTTGTGGAAACGCTGACCCTCGTAGCAGTGGTGATTGGAACGCTTTTGGGTGGTGCAAGTGAGTTTCTGAGTGAATGTTTTGCCCTTGGCACCGGCGCCCGTGCCTGTCGTTCTCTTCCTGGAAATATCTTCGTGGATCTCGTCCTTCTATGAGGGCTACAGGTGAAAATCCTTGTCTTCTTGCTAAGATTCTTCAGCAACGATGCTCGCTTCATGTCGTCACCCTCATGGGGCGCTGTCATAGAGCACAGGCATCCCCGGTCGTGCCTTGGTGTGGTGTTAGGCTATTTTTAGGCTTCTTATGTATCCTTTGATTTCGTTTTTGATCTTATTTTGCATAGTCCGATACCTTGGTGTGTTGCTTTATATATAAAGCAGGATGGAAGACTGATTCGAGAAATGTTCATCTCGTGAACCATGCGTCCAAATCACGAACCGTTTTTACCGTTGCATTTCTCGCATTGAGATCATAGAAATTAGATATAATTTTAATAGGTTTGGATGAATTTTTTTCCTGAAAAAACAGGAAATAAAAAACCAAAACCAAAAACCAAAATGACGTCCAACTAAACAAGTAGTGCAACATGCTGAGACAATTGAACACCTTCTTTTTGAGTGCAAGTTTGCGCGTTTTATGTGGTCAAGACCAAATGACGTCCAATTTATATTCACATAAGTGTTGCCACTATATATGGTCACTTCTTGGCGGAATGCCGAATAGGTTTAGCATGCTAATAAAGGCGGGAACGTCTGCCTTACAATGGCCTCTTTGACTAAGTAGAAATGGTTTTTTTAATGGTCAAATTTCTTCTCCTTTGCATGTTATATTCTGATGTACGGACTGCATACGTGGTGTATGCTATATCGCATAGATTAGCAACCGCTATTTAAAATGATGTGTATGTGATTGGAGCGGGTGGCCAAAAAGGTTTTTATCGAACTAAATGTCAGGATCGGTCCACCTTCACCTTTGACATAGGCACACTATGACTTCACTATTGCCAGTATGTCATTTTAATTATTTTAGTCGGACTTGTTATTGTAGATTGTGTGCATCCTATTGAGGCAGTAGCCATGTGTCGCTCTTAATGTTTTGCTCCGCTTGATACAACCAAAAAACCGATCTGATGGAAGAGACTAGACAATACATTTATATGTCAATACTCTCCCATCACGTGTGGCTCCTTCACGCCTAAACATGGACCGAAAGTGGACTGTAATTTAATTGCGCCAGTCGGCTCTTGAACTCAAGACCGCTTGACCTTGATACCATATATAATTGCATGCTCTAGACAATGCAACCAAAAGACCAATCTCATGGAAGAGATTAGGCAACATATTTATACCTCAATAAGGGAGGAAAACTTATGATGGTCCATGTGGGAAAAAATACTGGCTGCTAAGG
>NW_027332513.1:0-92458 GCF_002575655.3 Aegilops tauschii subsp. strangulata
CACTTGAAAAATAACAAGTGAAGTCAGAAAGGATTGAAAAATGATGATGTGGCTTTGGATGGTGCATTTTGAACACACAAAAAGTCAGGAGTTCGAATAAGTTTTAAAAAATGAAATCCCTTGTAACAGACGAGTTTCCGTATGAAATCCTGATACTTTGAAAGAGATTGTCCGTTTTGTACACGAAGTGCATCCAGTTTTTGCCGTAACCCTCTCAACTTTCTTGCACATGCTATGTGGATGCAATGATGATACCATGCCAACTTTCAACCTTTTCAGACTTCATTTGAAATGTTTTTCGATTTTAGGGTCTTATAGCTCAAAATAATTAGTAAATGCATGAAAAATAACAAGTGAAGTCAGAAAGGATTGAAAAATGATGATGTGGCTTTGGATGGTGCATTTTGAACACACAAAAAGTCAGGAGTTCAAATAAGTTTTAAAAAATGAAATCCCTTTGTAACAGACGAGTTTCCGTATGAAATCCTGATACTTTGAAAGAGATTGTCCGTTTTGTACACGAAGTGCATCCAGTTTTTTGCCGTAACCCACTCAACTTTCTTGCACATGCTATGTCGATGAAATGATGATACCATGCCAAATATCAACCTTTTCAGAGTTCATTTGAAATGCTTTTCAATTTTAGGGTCTTATAGCTCAAAATAATTAGTAAATGCATGAAAAATAACAAGTGAAGTCAGAAAGGATTGAAAAATGATGATGTGGCTTTGGATGGTGCATTTTGAACACACAAAAAGTCAGGAGTTCAAATAAGTTTTAAAAAATGAAATCCCTTTGTAACAGACGAGTTTCCGTATGAAATCCTGATACTTTGAAAGAGATTGTCTGTTTTGTACACGAAGTGCATCCAGTTTTTGCCGTAAACCCTCTCAACATTCTTGCACACGCTATGTGGATGAAATGATGATACCATGCCAATTTCAACCTTTTCAGAGTTCATTTGAAATGCTTTTCAATTTTAGGGTCTTATAGCTCAAAATAATTAGTAAATGCATGAAAAATAACAAGTGAAGTCAGAAAGGATTGAAAAATGATGATGTGGCTTTGGATGGTGCATTTTGAACACACAAAAAGTCAGGAGTTCAAATAAGTTTAAAAAAATGAAATCCCTTTGTAACAGACGAGTTTCCGTATGAAATCCTGATACTTTGAAAGAGATTGTCCGTTTTGTACATGAAGTGCATCGAGTTTTCGCCGTAACCCTCTCAACTTTCTTGCACATGCTATGTGGATGAAATGATGATACCATGCCAACTTTCAACCTTTTCAGAGTTCATTTGAAATGCTTTTCAATTTTAGGGTCTTATAGCTCAAAATAATTAGTAAATGCATGAAAAATAACAAATGAAGTCAGAAAGGATTGAAACATGATGATGTGGCTTTGAATGGTGCATTTTGAACTCACAAAAAGTCACGAGTTCAAATAAGTTTTAAAAAATGAAATCCCTTTGTAACTGACGAGTTTCCGTATGAAATCCTGATACTTTGAAAGAGATTGTCCGTTTTGTACACGAAGTGCATCCAGTTTTTGCCGTAACCCACTCAACTTTCTTGCACATGCTATGTCGATGAAATGATGATACCATGCCAACTTTCAACCTTTTCAGAGTTCATTTGAAATGTTTTTCGATTTTAGGGTCTTATAGCTCAAAATAATTAGTAAATGCATGAAAAATAACAAGTGAAGTCAGAAAGGATTGAAAAATGATGATGTGGCTTTGGATGGTGCATTTTGAACACACAAAAAGTCAGGAGTTCGAATAAGTTTTAAAAAATGAAATCCCTTTGTAACAGACGAGTTTCCGTATGAAATCCTGATACTTTGAAAGAGATTGTCCGTTTTGTACACGAAGTGCATCCAGTTTTTGCCGTAACCCTCTCAACTTTCTTGCACATGCTATGTGGATGCAATGATGATACCATGCCAACTTTCAACCTTTTCAGAGTTCATTTGAAATGTTTTTCGATTTTAGGGTCTTTATAGCTCAAAATAATTAGTAAATGCATGAAAAATAACAAGTGAAGTCAGAAAGGATTGAAAAATGATGATGTGGCTTTGGATGGTGCATTTTGAACACACAAAAAGTCAGGAGTTCAAATAAGTTTTAAAAAATGAAATCCCTTTGTAACAGACGAGTTTCCGTATGAAATCCTGATACTTTGAAAGAGATTGTCCGTTTTGTACACGAAGTGCATCCAGTTTTTGCCGTAACCCACTCAACTTTCTTGCACATGCTATTTCGATGAAATGATGATACCATGCCAAATATCAACCTTTTCCGAGTTCATTTGAAATGCTTTTCAATTTTAGGGTCTTATAGCTCAAAATAATTAGTAAATGCATGAAAAATAAGAAGTGAAGTCAGAAAGGATTGAAAATGATGATGTGGCTTTGGATGGTGCATTTTGAACACACAAAAAGTCAGGAGTTCAAATAAGTTTTAAAAAATGAAATCCCTTTGTAACAGACGAGTTTCCGTATGAAATCCTGATACTTTGAAAGAGATTGTCTGTTTTGTACACGAAGTGCATCCAGTTTTTGCCGTAACCCTCTCAACATTCTTGCACACGCTATGTGGATGAAATGATGATACCATGCCAACTTTCAACCTTTTCAGAGTTCATTTGAAATGCTTTTCAATTTTAGGGTCTTATAGCTCAAAATAATTAGTAAATGCATGAAAAATAACAAGTGAAGTCAGAAAGGATTGAAAAATGATGATGTGGCTTTGGATGGTGCATTTTGAACACACAAAAAGTCAGGAGTTCAAATAAGTTTAAAAAATGAAATCCCTTTGTAACAGACGAGTTTCCGTATGAAATCCTGATACTTTGAAAGAGATTCGTCCGTTTTGTACATGAAGTGCATCGATTTTTCGCCGTAACCCTCTCAACTTTCTTGCACATGCTATGTGGATGAAATGATGATACCATGCCAACTTTCAACCTTTTCAGAGTTCATCTGAAATGCTTTTCAATTTTAGGGTCTTATAGCTCAAAATAATTAGTAAATGCATGAAAAATAACAAATGAAGTCAGAAAGGATTGAAACATGATGATGTGGCTTTGAATGGTGCATTTTGAACTCACAAAAAGTCACTGAGTTCAAATAAGTTTAAAAAATGAAATCCCTTTGTAACTGACGAGTTTCCGTATGAAATCCTGATACTTTGAAAGAGATTGTCCGTTTTGTACACGAAGTGCATCCAGTTTTTGCCGTAACCCTCTCAACTTTCTTGCACATGCTATGTGGATGAAATGATGATACCATGCCAACTTTCAACCTTTTCAGAGTTCATTTGAAATGTTTTTCGATTTTAGGGTCTTATAGCTCAAAATAATTAGTAAATGCATGAAAAATAACAAGTGAAGTCAGAAAGGATTGAAAAATGATGATGTGGCTTTGGATGGTGCATTTTGAACACACAAAAAGTCAGGAGTTCAAATAAGTTTTAAAAAATGAAATCCCTTTGTAACAGACGAGTTTCCGTATGAAATCCTGATACTTTGAAAGAGATTGTCCGTTTTGTACAAGAAGTGCATCCAGTTTTTGCCGTAACCCACTCAACTTTCTTGCACATGCTATGTCGATGAAATGATGATACCATGCCAAATATCAACCTTTTCAGAGTTCATTTGAAATGCTTTTCAATTTTAGGGTCTTATAGCTCAAAATAATTAGTAAATGCATGAAAAATAACAAGTGAAGTCAGAAAGGATTGAAAAATGATGATGTGGCTTTGGATGGTGCATTTTGAACACACAAAAAGTCAGGAGTTCAAATAAGTTTAAAAAAATGAAATCCCTTTGTAACAGACGAGTTTCCGTATGAAATCCTGATACTTTGAAAGAGATTGTCCGTTTTGTACATGAAGTGCATCGAGTTTTCGCCGTAACCCTCTCACTTTCTTGCACATGCTATGTGGATGAAATGATGATACCATGCCAACTTTCAACCTTTTCAGAGTTCATTTGAAATGCTTTTCAATTTTAGGGTCTTATAGCTCAAAATAATTAGTAAATGCATGAAAAATAACAAATGAAGTCAGAAAGGATTGAAACATGATGATGTGGCTTTGAATGGTGCATTTTGAACTCACAAAAAGTCAAGAGTTCAAATAAGTTTTAAAAAATGAAATCCCTTTGTAACTGACGAGTTTCCGTATGAAATCCTGATACCTTTGAAAGAGATTGTCCGTTTTGTACACGAAGTGCATCCAGTTTTTGCCGTAACCCCTCTCACTTTCTTGCACATGCTATGTGGATGAAATGATGATTACCATGCCAACTTTCAACCTTTTCAGAGTTCATTTGAAATGCTTTTCGATTTTAGGGTCTTATAGCTCAATATAATTAGTAAATGCATGAAAAATAACAAGTGAAGTCAGAAAGGATTGAAAAATGATGATGTGGCTTTGGATGGTGCATTTTGAACACACAAAAAGTCAGGAGTTCAAATAAGTTTTAAAAAATGAAATCCCTTTGTAACAGACGAGTTTCCGTATGAAATCCTGATACTTTGAAAGAGATTGTCCGTTTTGTACACGAAGTGCATCCAGTTTTTGCCGTAACCCACTCAACTTTCTTGCACATGCTATTTCGATGAAATGATGATACCATGCCAAATATCAACCTTTTCCGAGTTCATTTGAAATGCTTTTCAATTTTAGGGTCTTATAGCTCAAAATAATTAGTAAATGCATGAAAAAATAAGAAGTGAAGTCAGAAAGGATTGAAAAATGATGATGTGGCTTTGGATGGTGCATTTTGAACACACAAAAAGTCAGGAGTTCAAATAAGTTTTAAAAAATGAAATCCTTTGTAACAGACGAGTTTCCGTATGAAATCCTGATACTTTGAAAGAGATTGTCTGTTTTGTACACGAAGTGCATCCAGTTTTTGCCGTAACCCTCTCAACATTCTTGCACACGCCTATGTGGATGAAATGATGATACCATGCCAACTTTCAACCTTTTCAGAGTTCATTTGAAATGCTTTTCAATTTTAGGGTCTTATAGCTCAAAATAATTAGTAAATGCATGAAAAATAACAAGTGAAGTCAGAAAGGATTGAAAAATGATGATGTGGCTTTGGATGGTGCATTTTGAACACACAAAAAGTCAGGAGTTCAAATAAGTTTAAAAAAATGAAATCCCTTTGTAACAGACGAGTTTCCGTATGAAATCCTGATACTTTGAAAGAGATTGTCCGTTTTGTACATGAAGTGCATCGATTTTTCGCCGTAACCCTCTCAACTTTCTTGCACATGCTATGTGGATGAAATGATGATACCATGCCAACTTTCAACCTTTTCAGAGTTCATCTGAAATGCTTTTCAATTTTAGGGTCTTATAGCTCAAAATAATTAGTAAATGCATGAAAAATAACAAATGAAGTCAGAAAGGATTGAAACATGATGATGTGGCTTTGAATGGTGCATTTTGAACTCACAAAAAGTCACGAGTTCAAATAAGTTTTAAAAAATGAAATCCCTTTGTAACTGACGAGTTTCCGTATGAAATCCTGATACTTTGAAAGAGATTGTCCGTTTTGTACACGAAGTGCATCCAGTTTTTGCCGTAACCCTCTCAACTTTCTTGCACATGCTATGTGGATGAAATGATGATACCATGCCAACTTTCAACCTTTTCAGAGTTCATTTGAAATGTTTTTCGATTTTAGGGTCTTATAGCTCAAAATAATTAGTAAATGCATGAAAAATAACAAGTGAAGTCAGAAAGGATTGAAAAATGATGATGTGGCTTTGGATGGTGCATTTTGAACACACAAAAAGTCAGGAGTTCAAATAAGTTTTAAAAAATGAAATCCCTTTGTAACAGACGAGTTTCCGTATGAAATCCTGATACTTTGAAAGAGATTGTCCGTTTTGTACAAGAAGTGCATCCAGTTTTTGCCGTAACCCACTCAACTTTCTTGCACATGCTATGTCGATGAAATGATGATACCATGCCAAATATCAACCTTTTCAGAGTTCATTTGAAATGCTTTTCAATTTTAGGGTCTTATAGCTCAAAATAATTAGTAAATGCATGAAAAATAACAAGTGAAGTCAGAAAGGATTGAAAAATGATGATGTGGCTTTGGATGGTGCATTTTGAACACACAAAAAGTCAGGAGTTCAAATAAGTTTAAAAAAAATGAAATCCCTTTGTAACAGACGAGTTTCCGTATGAAATCCTGATACTTTGAAAGAGATTGTCCGTTTTGTACATGAAGTGCATCGAGTTTTCGCCGTAACCCTCTCAACTTTCTTGCACATGCTATGTGGATGAAATGATGATACCATGCCAACTTTCAACCTTTTCAGAGTTCATTTGAAATGCTTTTCAATTTTAGGGTCTTATAGCTCAAAATAATTAGTAAATGCATGAAAAAATAACAAATGAAGTCAGAAAGGATTGAAACATGATGATGTGGCTTTGAATGGTGCATTTTGAACTCACAAAAAGTCAAGAGTTCAAATAAGTTTTAAAAAATGAAATCCCTTTGTAACTGACGAGTTTCCGTATGAAATCCTGATACTTTGAAAGAGATTGTCCGTTTTGTACACGAAGTGCATCCAGTTTTTGCCGTAACCCTCTCAACTTTCTTGCACATGCTATGTGGATGAAATGATGATACCATGCCAACTTTCAACCTTTTCAGAGTTCATTTGAAATGCTTTTCGATTTTAGGGTCTTATAGCTCAATATAATTAGTAAATGCATGAAAAATAACAAGTGAAGTCAGAAAGGATTGAAAAATGATGATGTGGCTTTGGATGGTGCATTTTGAACACACAAAAAGTCAGGAGTTCGAATAAGTTTTAAAAAATGAAATCCCTTTGTAACTGACGAGTTTCCGTATGAAATCCTGATACTTTGAAAGAGATTGTCCGTTTTGTACAAGAAGTGCATCCAGTTTTTGCCGTAACCCACTCAACTTTCTTGCACATGCTATGTCGATGAAATGATGATACCATGCCAACTTTCAACCTTTTCAAAGTTCATTTGAAATGCTTTTCAATTTTAGGGTCTTATAGCTCAAAATAATTAGTAAATGCATGAAAAATAACAAGTGAAGTCAGAAAGGATTGAAAAATGATGATGTGGCTTTGGATGGTGCATTTTGAACTCACAAAAAGTCAGGAGTTCAAATAAGTTTTAAAAAATGAAATCCCTTTGTAACAGACGAGTTTCCGTATGAAATCCTGATACTTTGAAAGAGATTGTCCGTTTTGTACACGAAGTGCATCCAGTTTTCGCCGTAACCCTCTCAACTTTCTTGCACATGCTATGTGGATGAAATGATGATACCATGCCAACTTTCAACCTTTTCAGAGTTCATTTGAAATGCTTTTCAATTTTAGGGTCTTATAGCTCAAATAATTAGTAAATGCATGAAAAATAACAAATGAAGTCCGAAAGGATTGAAACATGATGATGTGGCTTTGAATGGTGCATTTTGAACTCACAAAAAGTCAAGAGTTCAAATAAGTTTTAAAAAATGAAATCCCTTTGTAACTGACGAGTTTCCGTATGAAATCTGATACTTTGAAAGAGATTGTCCGTTTTGTACACGAAGTGCATCCAGTTTTTGCCGTAACCCCTCTCAACTTTCTTGCACATGCTATGTGGATGAAATGATGATACCATGCCAACTTTCAACCTTTTCAGAGTTCATTTGAAATGCTTTTCGATTTTAGGGTCTTATAGCTCAATATAATTAGTAAATGCATGAAAAATAACAAGTGAAGTCAGAAAGGATTGAAAAATGATGATGTGGCTTTGGATGGTGCATTTTGAACACACAAAAAGTCAGGAGTTCGAATAAGTTTTAAAAAATGAAATCCCTTTTTAACTGACGAGTTTCCGTATGAAATCCTGATACTTTGAAAGAGATTGTCCGTTTTGTACACGAAGTGCATCCAGTTTTTGCCGTAACCCTCTCAACTTTCTTGCACATGCTATGTGGATGAAATGATGATACCATGCCAACTTTCAACCTTTTCAAAGTTCATTTGAAATGCTTTTCAATTTTAGGGTCTTATAGCTCAAAATAATTAGTAAATGCATGAAAAATAACAAATGAAGTCAGAAAGGATTGAAACATGATGATGTGGCTTTGAATGGTGCATTTTGAACTCACAAAAAGTCACGAGTTCAAATAACTTTTAAAAAATGAAATCCCTTTGTAACTGACGAGTTTCCGTATGAAATCCTGATACTTTGAAAGAGATTGTCCGTTTTGTACACGAAGTGCATCCAGTTTTTGCCGTAACCCTCTCAACTTTCTTGCACATGCTATGTGGATGAAATGATGATACCATGCCAACTTTCAACCTTTTCAGAGTTCATTTGAAATGTTTTTCGATTTTAGGGTCTTATAGCTCAAAATAATTAGTAAATGCATGAAAAATAACAAGTGAAGTCAGAAAGGATTGAAAAATGATGATGTGGCTTTGGATGGTGCATTTTGAACACACAAAATGTCAGGAGTTCAAATAAGTTTTAAAAAATGAAATCCCTTTGTAACAGACGAGTTTCCGTATGAAATCCTGATACTTTGAAAGAGATTGTCCGTTTTGTACACGAAGTGCATCCAGTTTTTGCCGTAACCCACTCAACTTTCTTGCACATGCTATGTCGATGAAATGATGATACCATGCCAAATATCAACCTTTTCAGAGTTCATTTGAAATGCTTTTCAATTTTAGGGTCTTATAGCTCAAAATAATTAGTAAATGCATGAAAAATAACAAGTGAAGTCAGAAAGGATTGAAAAATGATGATGTGGCTTTGGATGGTGCATTTTGAACACACAAAAAGTCAGGAGTTCAAATAAGTTTTAAAAAATGAAATCCCTTTGTAACAGACGAGTTTCCGTATGAAATCCTGATACTTTGAAAGAGATTGTCCGTTTTGTACATGAAGTGCATCGAGTTTTCGCCGTAACCCTCTCAACTTTCTTGCACATGCTATGTGGATGAAATGATGATACCATGCCAACTTTCAACCTTTTCAGAGTTCATTTGAAATGCTTTTCAATTTTAGGGTCTTATAGCTCAAAATAATTAGTAAATGCATGAAAAATAACAAATGAAGTCAGAAAGGATTGAAACATGATGATGTGGCTTTGAATGGTGCATTTTGAACTCACAAAAAGTCAAGAGTTCAAATAAGTTTTAAAAAATGAAATCCCTTTGTAACTGACGAGTTTCCGTATGAAATCCTGATACTTTGAAAGAGATTGTCCGTTTTGTACACGAAGTGCATCCAGTTTTTGCCGTAACCCTCTCAACTTTCTTGCACATGCTATGTGGATGAAATGATGATACCATGCCAACTTTCAACCTTTTCAGAGTTCATTTGAAATGCTTTTCGATTTTAGGGTCTTATAGCTCAAAATAATTAGTAAATGCATGAAAAATAACAAGTGAAGTCAGAAAGGATTGAAAAAATGATGATGTGGCTTTGGATGGTGCATTTTGAACACACAAAAAGTCAGGAGTTCGAATAAGTTTTAAAAAATGAAATCCCTTTGTAACTGACGAGTTTCCGTATGAAATCCTGATACTTTGAAAGAGATTGTCCGTTTTGTACACGAAGTGCATCCAGTTTTTGCCGTAACCCTCTCAACTTTCTTGCACATGCTATGTGGATGAAATGATGATACCATGCCAACTTTCAACCTTTTCAAAGTTCATTTGAAATGCTTTTCAATTTTAGGGTCTTATAGCTCAAAATAATTAGTAAATGCATGAAAAATAACAAATGAAGTCAGAAAGGATTGAAACATGATGATGTGGCTTTGAATGGTGCATTTTGAACTCACAAAAAGTCACGAGTTGAAATAAGTTTTAAAAAATGAAATCCCTTTGTAACTGACGAGTTTCCGTATGAAATCCATGATACTTTGAAAGAGATTGTCCGTTTTGTACACGAAGTGCATCCAGTTTTTGCCGTAACCCTCTCAACTTTCTTGCACATGCTATGTGGATGAAATGATGATACCATGCCAACTTTCAACCTTTTCAGAGTTCATTTGAAATGTTTTTCGATTTTAGGGTCTTATAGCTCAAAATAATTAGTAAATGCATGAAAAATAACAAGTGAAGTCAGAAAGGATTGAAAAATGATGATGTGGCTTTGATGGTGCATTTTGAACACACAAAAAGTCAGGAGTTCAAATAAGTTTTAAAAAATGAAATCCCTTTGTAACAGACGAGTTTCCGTATGAAATCCTGATACTTTGAAAGAGATTGTCCGTTTTGTACACGAAGTGCATCCAGTTTTTGCCGTAACCCACTCAACTTTCTTGCACATGCTATGTCGATGAAATGATGGTACCATGCCAATATCAACCTTTTCAGAGTTCATTTGAAATGCTTTTCAATTTTAGGGTCTTATAGCTCAAAATAATTAGTAAATGCATGAAAAATAACAAGTGAAGTCAGAAAGGATTGAAAAATGATGATGTGGCTTTGGATGGTGCATTTTGAACACACAAAAAGTCAGGAGTTCAAATAAGTTTAAAAAAATGAAACTCCCTTTGTAACAGACGAGTTTCCATATGAAATCCTGATACTTTGAAAGAGATTGTCCGTTTTGTACATGAAGTGCATCGAGTTTTCGCCGTAACCCTCTCAACTTTCTTGCACATGCTATGTGGATGAAATGATGATACCATGCCAACTTTCAACCTTTTCAGAGTTCATTTGAAATGCTTTTCAATTTTAGGGTCTTATAGCTCAAAATAATTAGTAAATGCATGAAAAATAACAAATGAAGTCAGAAAGGATTGAAACATGATGATGTGGCTTTGAATGGTGCATTTTGAACTCACAAAAAGTCACGAGTTGAAATACAGTTTTAAAAAATGAAATCCCTTTGTAACTGACGAGTTTCCGTATGAAATCCTGATACTTTGAAAGAGATTGTCCGTTTTGTACACGAAGTGCATCCAGTTTTTGCTGTAACCCTCTCAACTTTCTTGCACATGCTATGTGGATGAAATGATGATACCATGCCAACTTTCAACCTTTTCAAAGTTATTTGAAATGCTTTTCAATTTTAGGGTCTTATAGCTCAAAATAATTAGTAAATGCATGAAAAATAACAAATGAAGTCAGAAAGGATTGAAACATGATGATGTGGCTTTGAATGGTGCATTTTGAACTCACAAAAAGTCACGAGTTGAAATAAGTTTTAAAAAATGAAATCCCTTTGTAACTGACGAGTTTCCGTATGAAATCCTGATACTTTGAAAGAGATTGTCCGTTTTGTACACGAAGTGCATCCATTTGCCGTAACCCTCTCAACTTTCTTGCACATGCTATGTGGATGAAATGATGATACCATGCCAACTTTCAACCTTTTCAGAGTTCATTTGAAATGTTTTTCGATTTTAGGGTCTTATAGCTCAAAATAATTAGTAAATGCATGAAAAATAACAAGTGAAGTCAGAAAGGATTGAAAAATGATGATGTGGCTTTGGATGGTGCATTTTGAACACACAAAAAGTCAGGAGTTCAAATAAGTTTTAAAAAATGAAATCCCTTTGTAACAGACGAGTTTCCGTATGAAATCCTGATACTTTGAAAGAGATTGTCCGTTTTGTACACGAAGTGCATCCAGTTTTTGCCGTAACCCACTCAACTTTCTTGCACATGCTATGTCGATGAAATGATGGTACCATGCCAAATATCAACCTTTTCAGAGTTCATTTGAAATGCTTTTCAATTTTAGGGTCTTATAGCTCAAAATAATTAGTAAATGCATCAAAAATAACAAGTGAAGTCAGAAAGGATTGAAAAATGATGATGTGGCTTTGGATGGTGCATTTTGAACACACAAAAAGTCAGGAGTTCAAATAAGTTTAAAAAAATGAAATCCCTTTGTAACAGACGAGTTTCCATATGAAATCCTGATACTTTGAAAGAGATTGTCCGTTTTGTACATGAAGTGCATCGAGTTTTCGCCGTAACCCTCTCAACTTTCTTGCACATGCTATGTGGATGAAATGATGATACCATGCCAACTTTCAACCTTTTCAGAGTTCATTTGAAATGCTTTTCAATTTTAGGGTCTTATAGCTCAAAATAATTAGTAAATGCATGAAAAATAACAAGTGAAGTCAGAAAGGATTGAAAAATGATGATGTGGCTTCGGATGGTGCATTTTGAACACACAAAAAGTCAGGAGTTCGAATAAGTTTTAAAAAATGAAATCCCTTTGTAACAGACGAGTTTCCGTATGAAATCCTGATACTTTGAAAGAGATTGTCCGTTTTGTACACGAAGTGCATCCAGTTTTTGCCGTAACCCTCTCAACTTTCTTGCACATGCTATGTGGATGAAATGATGATACCATGCCAACTTTCAACCTTTTCAGAGTTCATTTGAAATGTTTTTCGATTTTAGGGTCTTATAGCTCAAAATAATTAGTAAATGCATGAAAAATAACAAGTGAAGTCAGAAAGGATTGAAAAATGATGATGTGGGTTTGGATGGTGCATTTTGAACACACAAAAAGTCAGGAGTTCGAATAAGTTTTAAAAAATGAAATCCCTTTGTAACTGACGAGTTTCCGTATGAAATCCTGATACTTTGAAAGAGATTGTCCGTTTTGTACACGAAGTGCATCCAGTTTTTGCCGTAACCCTCTCAACTTTCTTGCACATGCTATGTGGATGAAATGATGATACCATGCCAACTTTCAACCTTTTCAGAGTTCATTTGAAATGCTTTTCAATTTTAGGGTCTTATAGCTCAAAATAATTAGTAAATGCATGAAAAATAACAAATGAAGTCAGAAAGGATTGAAACATGATGATGTGGCTTTGAATGGTGCATTTTGAACTCACAAAAAGTCACGAGTTCAAATAAGTTTTAAAAAATGAAATCCCTTTGTAACTGACGAGTTTCCGTATGAAATCCTGATACTTTGAAAGAGATTGTCCGTTTTGTACACGAAGTGCATCCAGTTTTTGCCGTAACCCTCTCAACTTTCTTGCACATGCTATGTGGATGAAATGATGATACCATGCCAAATTTCAACCTTTTCAGAGTTCATTTGAAATGTTTTTCGATTTTAGGGTCTTATAGCTCAAAATAATTAGTAAATGCATGAAAAATAACAAGTGAAGTCAGAAAGGATTGAAAAATGATGATGTGGCTTTGGATGGTGCATTTTGAACACACAAAAAGTCAGGAGTTCAAATAAGTTTTAAAAAATGAAATCCCTTTGTAACAGACGAGTTTCCGTATGAAATCCTGATACTTTGAAAGAGATTGTCCGTTTTGTACACGAAGTGCATCCAGTTTTCGCCGTAACCCTCTCAACTTTCTTGCACATGCTATGTCGATGAAATGATGATACCATGCCAACTTTCAACCTTTTCAGAGTTCATTTGAAATGCTTTTCAATTTTAGGGTCTTATAGCTCAAAATAATTAGTAAATGCATGAAAAATAACAAATGAAGTCAGAAAGGATTGAAACATGATGATGTGGCTTTGAATGGTGCATTTTGAACTCACAAAAAGTCAAGAGTTCAAATAAGTTTTAAAAAATGAAATCCCTTTGTAACTGACGAGTTTCCGTATGAAATCCTGATACTTTGAAAGAGATTGTCCGTTTTGTACACGAAGTGCATCCAGTTTTTGCCGTAACCCTCTCAACTTTCTTGCACATGCTATGTGGATGAAATGATGATACCATGCCAACTTTCAACCTTTTCAGAGTTCATTTGAAATGTTTTTCGATTTTAGGGTCTTATAGCTCAAAATAATTAGTAAATGCATGAAAAATAACAAGTGAAGTCAGAAAGGATTGAAAAATGATGATGTGGCTTTGGATGGTGCATTTTGAACACACAAAAAGTCAGGAGTTCAAATAAGTTTTAAAAAATGAAATCCCTTTGTAACAGACGAGTTTCCGTATGAAATCCTGATACTTTGAAAGAGATTGTCTGTTTTGTACACGAAGTGCATCCAGTTTTTGCCGTAACCCACTCAACTTTCTTGCACATGCTATGTCGATGAAATGATGGTACCATGCCAAATATCAACCTTTTCAGAGTTCATTCGAAATGCTTTTCAATTTTAGGGTCTTATAGCTCAAAATAATTAGTAAATGCATGAAAAATAACAAGTGAAGTCAGAAAGGATTGAAAAATGATGATGTGGCTTTGGATGGTGCATTTTGAACACACAAAAAGTCAGGAGTTCAAATAAGTTTAAAAAAATGAAATCCCTTTGTAACAGACGAGTTTCCATATGAAATCCTGATACTTTGAAAGAGATTGTCCGTTTTGTACATGAAGTGCATCGAGTTTTCGCCGTAACCCTCTCAACTTTCTTGCACATGCTATGTGGATGAAATGATGATACCATGCCAACTTTCAACCTTTTCAGAGTTCATTTGAAATGCTTTTCAATTTTAGGGTCTTATAGCTCAAAATAATTAGTAAATGCATGAAAAATAACAAGTGAAGTCAGAAAGGATTGAAAAATGATGATGTGGCTTCGGATGGTGCATTTTGAACACACAAAAAGTCAGGAGTTCGAATAAGTTTTAAAAAATGAAATCCCTTTGTAACAGACGAGTTTCCGTATGAAATCCTGATACTTTGAAAGAGATTGTCCGTTTTGTACACGAAGTGCATCCAGTTTTTGCCGTAACCCTCTCAACTTTCTTGCACATGCTATGTGGATGAAATGATGATACCATGCCAACTTTCAACCTTTTCAGAGTTCATTTGAAATGTTTTTCGATTTTAGGGTCTTATAGCTCAAAATAATTAGTAAATGCATGAAAAATAACAAGTGAAGTCAGAAAGGATTGAAAAATGATGATGTGGGTTTGGATGGTGCATTTTGAACACACAAAAAGTCAGGAGTTCGAATAAGTTTTAAAAAATGAAATCCCTTTGTAACTGACGAGTTTCCGTATGAAATCCTGATACTTTGAAAGAGATTGTCCGTTTTGTACACGAAGTGCATCCAGTTTTTGCCGTAACCCTCTCAACTTTCTTGCACATGCTATGTGGATGAAATGATGATACCATGCCAACTTTCAACCTTTTCAGAGTTCATTTGAAATGCTTTTCAATTTTAGGGTCTTATAGCTCAAAATAATTAGTAAATGCATGAAAAATAACAAATGAAGTCAGAAAGGATTGAAACATGATGATGTGGCTTTGAATGGTGCATTTTGAACTCACAAAAAGTCACGAGTTCAAATAAGTTTTAAAAAATGAAATCCCTTTGTAACTGACGAGTTTCCGTATGAAATCCTGATACTTTGAAAGAGATTGTCCGTTTTGTACACGAAGTGCATCCAGTTTTTGCCGTAACCCTCTCAACTTTCTTGCACATGCTATGTGGATGAAATGATGATACCATGCCAAATTTCAACCTTTTCAGAGTTCATTTGAAATGTTTTTCGATTTTAGGGTCTTATAGCTCAAAATAATTAGTAAATGCATGAAAAATAACAAGTGAAGTCAGAAAGGATTGAAAAATGATGATGTGGCTTTGGATGGTGCATTTTGAACACACAAAAAGTCAGGAGTTCAAATAAGTTTTAAAAAATGAAATCCCTTTGTAACAGACGAGTTTCCGTATGAAATCCTGATACTTTGAAAGAGATTGTCCGTTTTGTACACGAAGTGCATCCAGTTTTCGCCGTAACCCTCTCAACTTTCTTGCACATGCTATGTCGATGAAATGATGATACCATGCCAACTTTCAACCTTTTCAGAGTTCATTTGAAATGCTTTTCAATTTTAGGGTCTTATAGCTCAAAATAATTAGTAAATGCATGAAAAATAACAAGTGAAGTCAGAAAGGATTGAAACATGATGATGTGGCTTTGAATGGTGCATTTTGAACTCACAAAAAGTCAAGAGTTCAAATAAGTTTTAAAAAATGAAATCCCTTTGTAACAGACGAGTTTCCGTATGAAATCCTGATACTTTGAAAGAGATTGTCCGTTTTGTACATGAAGTGCATCGAGTTTTCGCCGTAACCCTCTCAACTTTCTTGCACATGCTATGTGGATGAAATAATGATACCATGCCAACTTTCAACCTTTTCAGAGTTCATTTGAAATGCTTTTCGATTTTAGGGTCTTATAGCTCAAAATAATTAGTAAATGCATGAAAAATAACAAGTGAAGTCAGAAAGGATTGAAAAATGATGATGTGGCTTCGGATGGTGCATTTTGAACACACAAAAAGTCAGGAGTTCGAATAAGTTTTAAAAAATGAAACCCCTTTGTAACAGACGAGTTTCCGTATGAAATCCTGATACTTTGAAAGAGATTGTCCGTTTTGTACACGAAGTGCATCCAGTTTTTGCCGTAACCCTCTCAACTTTCTTGCACATGCTATGTGGATGAAATGATGATACCATGCCAACTTTCAACCTTTTCAGAGTTCATTTGAAATGTTTTTCGATTTTAGGGTCTTATAGCTCAAAATAATTAGTAAATGCATGAAAAATAACAAGTGAAGTCAGAAAGGATTGAAAAATGATGATGTGGCTTTGGATGGTGCATTTTGAACACACAAAAAGTCAGGAGTTCGAATAAGTTTTAAAAAATGAAATCCCTTTGTAACTGACGAGTTTCCGTATGAAATCCTGATACTTTGAAAGAGATTGTCCGTTTTGTACACGAAGTGCATCCAGTTTTTGCCGTAACCCTCTCAACTTTCTTGCACATGCTATGTGGATGAAATGATGATACCATGCCAACTTTCAACCTTTTCAGAGTTCATTTGAAATGCTTTTCAATTTTAGGGTCTTATAGCTCAAAATAATTAGTAAATGCATGAAAAATAACAAATGAAGTCAGAAAGGATTGAAACATGATGATGTGGCTTTGAATGGTGCATTTTGAACTCACAAAAAGTCACGAGTTCAAATAAGTTTTAAAAAATGAAATCCCTTTGTAACTGACGAGTTTCTGTATGAAATCCTGATACTTTGAAAGAGATTGTCCGTTTTGTACACGAAGTGCATCCAGTTTTTGCCGTAACCCTCTCAACTTTCTTGCACATGCTATGTGGATGAAATGATGATACCATGCCAACTTTCAACCTTTTCAGAGTTCATTTGAAATGTTTTTCGATTTTAGGGTCTTATAGCTCAAAATAATTAGTAAATGCATGAAAAATAACAAGTGAAGTCAGAAAGGATTGAAAAATGATGATGTGGCTTTGGATGGTGCATTTTGAACACACAAAAAGTCAGGAGTTCGAATAAGTTTTAAAAAATGAAATCCCTTTGTAACAGACGAGTTTCCGTATGAAATCCTGATACTTTGAAAGAGATTGTCCGTTTTGTACACGAAGTGCATCCAGTTTTCGCCGTAACCCTCTCAACTTTCTTGCACATGCTATGTCGATGAAATGATGATACCATGCCAACTTTCAACCTTTTCAGAGTTCATTTGAAATGCTTTTCAATTTTAGGGTCTTATAGCTCAAAATAATTAGTAAATGCATGAAAAATAACAAGTGAAGTCAGAAAGGATTGAAACATGATGATGTGGCTTTGAATGGTGCATTTTGAACTCACAAAAAGTCAAGAGTTCAAATAAGTTTTAAAAAATGAAATCCCTTTGTAACTGACGAGTTTCCGTATGAAATCCTGATACTTTGAAAGAGATTGTCCGTTTTGTACATGAAGTGCATCGAGTTTTTGCCGTAACCCTCTCAACTTTCTTGCACATGCTATGTGGATGAAATAATGATACCATGCCAACTTTCAACCTTTTCAGAGTTCATTTGAAATGCTTTTCGATTTTAGGGTCTTATAGCTCAAAATAATTAGTAAATGCATGAAAAATAACAAGTGAAGTCAGAAAGGATTGAAAAATGATGATGTGGCTTCGGATGGTGCATTTTGAACACACAAAAAGTCAGGAGTTCGAATAAGTTTTAAAAAATGAAATCCCTTTGTAACTGACGAGTTTCCGTATGAAATCCTGATACTTTGAAAGAGATTGTCCGTTTTGTACACGAAGTGCATCCAGTTTTTGCCGTAACCCTCTCAACTTTCTTGCACATGCTATGTGGATGAAATGATGATACCATGCCAACTTTCAACCTTTTCAGAGTTCATTTGAAATGTTTTTCGATTTTAGGGTCTTATAGCTCAAAATAATTAGTAAATGCATGAAAAATAACAAGTGAAGTCAGAAAGGATTGAAAAATGATGATGTGGCTTTGGATGGTGCATTTTGAACACACAAAAAGTCAGGAGTTCGAATAAGTTTTAAAAATGAAATCCCTTTGTAACTGACGAGTTTCCGTATGAAATCCTGATACTTTGAAAGAGATTGTCCGTTTTGTACACGAAGTGCATCCAGTTTTTGCCGTAACCCTCTGAACTTTCTTGCACATGCTATGTGGATGAAATGATGATACCATGCCAACTTTCAACCTTTTCAGAGTTCATTTGAAATGCTTTTCAATTTTAGGGTCTTATAGCTCAAAATAATTAGTAAATGCATGAAAAAATACAAATGAAGTCAGAAAGGATTGAAACATGATGATGTGGCTTTGAATGGTGCATTTTGAACTCACAAAAAGTCACGAGTTCAAATAAGTTTTAAAAAATGAAATCCCTTTGTAACTGACGAGTTTCCGTATGAAATCCTGATACTTTGAAAGAGATTGTCCGTTTTGTACACGAAGTGCATCCAGTTTTTGCCGTAACCCTCTCAACTTTCTTGCACATGCTATGTGGATGAAATGATGATACCATGCCAACTTTCAACCTTTTCAGAGTTCATTTGAAATGTTTTTCGATTTTAGGGTCTTATAGCTCAAAATAATTAGTAAATGCATGAAAAATAACAAGTGAAGTCAGAAAGGATTGAAAAATGATGATGTGGCTTTGGATGGTGCATTTTGAACACACAAAAAGTCAGGAGTTCGAATAAGTTTTAAAAAAATGAAATCCCTTTGTAACAGACGAGTTTCCGTATGAAATCCTGATACTTTGAAAGAGATTGTCCGTTTTGTACACGAAGTGCATCCAGTTTTCGCCGTAACCCTCTCAACTTTCTTGCACATGCTATGTCGATGAAATGATGATACCATGCCAACTTTCAACCTTTTCAGAGTTCATTTGAAATGCTTTTCAATTTTAGGGTCTTATAGCTCAAAATAATTAGTAAATGCATGAAAAATAACAAGTGAAGTCAGAAAGGATTGAAACATGATGATGTGGCTTTGAATGGTGCATTTTGAACTCACAAAAAGTCAAGAGTTCAAATAAGTTTTAAAAAATGAAATCCCTTTGTAACTGACGAGTTTCCGTATGAAATCCTGATACTTTGAAAGAGATTGTCCGTTTTGTACACGAAGTGCATCCAGTTTTTGCCGTAACCCTCTCAACTTTCTTGCACTTGCTATGTGGATGAAATGATGATACCATGCCAACTTTCAACCTTTTCAGAGTTCATTTGAAATGCTTTTCGATTTTAGGGTCTTATAGCTCAAAATAATTAGTAAATGCATGAAAAATAACAAGTGAAGTCAGAAAGGATTGAAAAATGATGATGTGGCTTTGGATGGTGCATTTTGAACACACAAAAAGTCAGGAGTTCGAATAAGTTTTAAAAAATGAAATCCCTTTGTAACAGACGAGTTTCCGTATGAAATCCTGATACTTTGAAAGAGATTGTCCGTTTTGTACACGAAGTGCATCCAGTTTTTGCCGTAACCCTCTCAACTTTCTTGCACATGCTATGTGGATGAAATGATGATACCATGCCAACTTTCAACCTTTTCAAAGTTCATTTGAAATGCTTTTCAATTTTAGGGTCTTATAGCTCAAAATAATTAGTAAATGCATGAAAAATAACAAATGAAGTCAGAAAGGATTGAAACATGATGATGTGGCTTTGAATGGTGCATTTTGAACTCACAAAAAGTCACGAGTTCAAATAAGTTTTAAAAAATGAAATCCCTTTGTAACTGACGAGTTTCCGTATGAAATCCTGATACTTTGAAAGAGATCGTCCGTTTTGTACACGAAGTGCATCCAGTTTTTGCCGTAACCGTCTCAACTTTCTTGCACATGCTATGTGGATGAAATGATGATACCATGCCAACTTTCAACCTTTTCAGAGTTCATTTGAAATGCTTTTCAATTTTAGGGTCTTATAGCTCAAAATAATTAGTAAATGCATGAAAAATAACAAATGAAGTCAGAAAGGATTGAAACATGATGATGTGGCTTTGAATGGTGCATTTTGAACTCACAAAAAGTCAGGAGTTCAAATAAGTTTTAAAAAATGAAATCCCTTTGTAACTGACGAGTTTCCGTATGAAATCCTGATACTTTGAAAGAGATTGTCCGTTTTGTACACGAAGTGCATCCAGTTTTTGCCGTAACCCTCTCAACTTTCTTGCACATGCTATGTGGATGAAATGATGATACCATGCCAACTTTCAACCTTTTCAGAGTTCATTTGAAATGTTTTTCGATTTTAGGGTCTTATAGCTCAAAATTATTAGTAAATGCATGAAAAATAACAAGTGAAGTCAGAAAGGATTGAAAAATGATGATGTGGCTTTGGATGGTGCATTTTGAACACACAAAAAGTCAGGAGTTCGAATAAGTTTTAAAAAATGAAATCCCTTTGTAACTGACGAGTTTCCGTATGAAATCCTGATACTTTGAAAGAGATTGTCCGTTTTGTACACGAAGTGCATCCAGTTTTTGCCGTAACCCTCTCAACTTTCTTGCACATGCTATGTGGATGAAATGATGATACCATGCCAACTTTCAACCTTTTCAGAGTTCATTTGAAATGTTTTTCGATTTTAGGGTCTTATAGCTCAAAATAATTAGTAAATGCATGAAAAATAACAAGTGAAGTCAGAAAGGATTGAAAAATGACGATGTGGCTTTGGATGGTGCATTTTGAACACACAAAAAGTCAGGAGTTCAAATAAGTTTTAAAAAATGAAATCCCTTTGTAACAGACGAGTTTCCGTATGAAATCCTGATACTTTGAAAGAGATTGTCCGTTTTGTACACGAAGTGCATCCACTTTTTGCCGTAACCCGCTCAACTTTCTTGCACATGCTATGTCGATGAAATGATGATACCATGCCAAATATCAACCTTTTCAGAGTTCATTTGAAATGCTTTTCAATTTTAGGGTCTTATAGCTCAAAATAATTAGTAAATGCATGAAAAATAACAAATGAAGTCAGAAAGGATTGAAACATGATGATGTGGCTTTGAATGGTGCATTTTGAACTCACAAAAAGTCAAGAGTTCAAATAAGTTTTAAAAAACGAAATCCCTTTGTAACTGACGAGTTTCCGTATGAAATGTTGATACTTTGAAAGAGATTGTCCGTTTTGTACACGAAGTGCATCCAGTTTTTGCCGTAACCCTCTCAACTTTCTTGCACATGCTATGTGGATGAAATGATGATACCATGCCAACTTTCAACCTTTTCAGAGTTCATTTGAAATGTTTTTCGATTTTAGGGTCTTATAGCTCAAAATAATTAGTAAATGCATGAAAAATAACAAGTGAAGTCAGAAAGGATTGAAAAATGATGATGTGGCTTTGGATGGTGCATTTTGAACACACAAAAAGTCAGGAGTTCGAATAAGTTTTAAAAAATGAAATCCCTTTGTAACTGACGAGTTTCCGTATGAAATCCTGATACTTTGAAAGAGATTGTCCGTTTTGTACACGAAGTGCATCCAGTTTTTGCCGTAACCCTCTCAACTTTCTTGCACATGCTATGTGGATGAAATGATGATACCATGCCAACTTTCAACCTTTTCAAAGTTCATTTGAAATGCTTTTCAATTTTAGGGTCTTATAGCTCAAAATAATTAGTAAATGCATGAAAAATAACAAATGAAGTCAGAAAGGATTGAAACATGATGATGTGGCTTTGAATGGTGCATTTTGAACTCACAAAAAGTCACGAGTTCAAATAAGTTTTAAAAAATGAAATCCCTTTGTAACTGACGAGTTTCCGTATGAAATCCTGATACTTTGAAAGAGATTGTCCGTTTTGTACACGAAGTGCATCCAGTTTTTGCCGTAACCCTCTCAACTTTCTTGCACATGCTATGTGGATGAAATGATGATACCATGCCAACTTTCAACCTTTTCAGAGTTCATTTGAAATGTTTTTCGATTTTAGGGTGTTATAGCTCAAAATAATTAGTAAATGCATGAAAAATAACAAGTGAAGTCAGAAAGGATTGAAAAATGATGATGTGGCTTTGGATGGTGCATTTTGAACACACAAAAAGTCAGGAGTTCAAATAAGTTTTAAAAAATGAAATCCCTTTGTAACAGACGAGTTTCCGTATGAAATCCTGATACTTTGAAAGAGATTGTCCGTTTTGTACACGAAGTGCATCCAGTTTTTGCCGTAACCCACTCAACTTTCTTGCACATGCTATGTCGATGAAATGATGATACCATGCCAAATATCAACCTTTTCAGAGTTCATTTGAAATGCTTTTCAATTTTAGGGTCTTATAGCTCAAAATAATTAGTAAATGCATGAAAAATAACAAGTGAAGTCAGAAAGGATTGAAAAATGATGATGTGGCTTTGGATGGTGCATTTTGAACACACAAAAAGTCAGGAGTTCAAATAAGTTTTAAAAAATGAAATCCCTTTGTAACAGACGAGTTTCCGTATGAAATCCTGATACTTTGAAAGAGATTGTCTGTTTTGTACACGAAGTGCATCCAGTTTTTGCCGTAACCCTCTCAACATTCTTGCACACGCTATGTGGATGAAATGATGATACCATGCCAACTTTCAACCTTTTCAGAGTTCATTTGAAATGCTTTTCAATTTTAGGGTCTTATAGCTCAAAATAATTAGTAAATGCATGAAAAATAACAAGTGAAGTCAGAAAGGATTGAAAAATGATGATGTGGCTTTCGATGGTGCATTTTGAACACACAAAAATTCAGGAGTTCAAATAAGTTTAAAAAAATGAAATCCCTTTGTAACAGACGAGTTTCCGTATGAAATCCTGATACTTTGAAAGAGATTGTCCGTTTTGTACATGAAGTGCATCGAGTTTTCGCCGTAACCCTCTCAACTTTCTTGCACATGCTATGTGGATGAAATGATGATACCATGCCAACTTTCAACCTTTTCAGAGTTCATTTGAAATGCTTTTCAATTTTAGGGTCTTATAGCTCAAAATAATTAGTAAATGCATGAAAAATAACAAATGAAGTCAGAAAGGATTGAAACATGATGATGTGGCTTTGAATGGTGCATTTTGAACTCACAAAAAGTCAAGAGTTCAAATAAGTTTTAAAAAATGAAATCCCTTTGTAACTGACGAGTTTCCGTATGAAATACTGATACTTTGAAAGAGATTGTCCGTTTTGTACACGAAGTGCATCCAGTTTTTGCCGTAACCCTCTCAACTTTCTTGCACATGCTATGTGGATGAAATGATGATACCATGCCAACTTTCAACCTTTTCAGAGTTCATTTGAAATGTTTTTCGATTTTAGGGTCTTATAGCTCAAAATAATTAGTAAATGCATGAAAAATAACAAGTGAAGTCAGAAAGGATTGAAAAATGATGATGTGGCTTTGGATGGTGCATTTTGAACACACAAAAAGTCAGGAGTTCGAATAAGTTTTAAAAAATGAAATCCCTTTGTAACTGACGAGTTTCCGTATGAAATCCTGATACTTTGAAAGAGATTGTCCGTTTTGTACACGAAGTGCATCCAGTTTTTGCCGTAACCCTCTCAAGTTTCTTGCACATGCTATGTGGATGAAATGATGATACCATGCCAACTTTCAACCTTTTCAAAGTTCATTTGAAATGCTTTTCAATTTTAGGGTCTTATAGCTCAAAATAATTAGTAAATGCATGAAAAATAACAAATGAAGTCAGAAAGGATTGAAACATGATGATGTGGCTTTGAATGGTGCATTTTGAACTCACAAAAAGTCACGAGTTCAAATAAGTTTTAAAAAATGAAATCCCTTTGTAACTGACGAGTTTCCGTATGAAATCCTGATACTTTGAAAAAGATTGTCCGTTTTGTACACGAAGTGCATCCAGTTTTTGCCGTAACCCTCTAAACTTTCTTGCACATGCTATGTGGATGAAATGATGATACCATGCCAACTTTCAACCTTTTCAGAGTTCATTTGAAATGTTTTTCGATTTTAGGGTCTTATAGCTCAAAATAATTAGTAAATGCATGAAAAATAACAAGTGAAGTCAGAAAGGATTGAAAAATGATGATGTGGCTTTGGATGGTGCATTTTGAACACACAAAAAGTCAGGAGTTCAAATAAGTTTTAAAAAATGAAATCCCTTTGTAACTGACGAGTTTCCGTATGAAATCCTGATACTTTGAAAGAGATTGTCCGTTTTGTACACGAAGTGCATCCAGTTTTTGCCGTAACCCACTCAACTTTCTTGCACATGCTATGTCGATTAAATGATGATACCATGCCAAATATCAACCTTTTCAGAGTTCATTTGAAATGCTTTTCAATTTTAGGGTCTTATAGCTCAAAATAATTAGTAAATGCATGAAAAATAACAAGTGAAGTCAGAAAGGATTGAAAAATGATGATGTGGCTTTGGATGGTGCATTTTGAACACACAAAAAGTCAGGAGTTCAAATAAGTTTTAAAAAATGAAATCCCTTTGTAACAGACGAGTTTCCGTATGAAATCCTGATACTTTGAAAGAGATTGTCTGTTTTGTACACGAAGTGCATCCAGTTTTTGCCGTAACCCTCTCAACATTCTTGCACACGCTATGTGGATGAAATGATGATACCATGCCAACTTTCAACCTTTTCAGAGTTCATTTGAAATGCTTTTCAATTTTAGGGTCTTATAGCTCAAAATAATTAGTAAATGCATGAAAAATAACAAGTGAAGTCAGAAAGGATTGAAAAATGATGATGTGGCTTTGGATGGTGCATTTTGAACACACAAAAAGTCAGGAGTTCAAATAAGTTTAAAAAAATGAAATCCCTTTGTAACAGACGAGTTTCCGTATGAAATCCTGATACTTTGAAAGAGATTGTCCATTTTGTACATGAAGTGCATCGAGTTTTCGCCGTAACCCTCTCAACTTTCTTGCACAAGCTATGTGGATGAAATGATGATACCATGCCAACTTTCAACCTTTTCAAAGTTCATTTGAAATGCTTTTCGATTTTAGGGTCTTATAGCTCAAAATAATTAGTAAATGCATGAAAAATAACAAGTGAAGTCAGAAAGGATTGAAACATGATGATGTGGCTTTGGATGGTGCATTTTGAACTCACAAAAAGTCAGGAGTTCGAATAAGTTTAAAAAAATGAAAACCCTTTGTAACTGACGAGTTTCCGTATGAAATCCTGATACTTTGAAAGAGATTGTCCGTTTTGTACACGAAGTGCATCCAGTTTTCGCCGTAACCCTCTCAACTTTCTTGCACATGCTATGTGGATGAAATGATGATACCATGCCAACTTTCAACCTTTTCAGAGTTCATTTGAAATGCTTTTCAATTTTAGGGTCTTATAGCTCAAAATAATTAGTAAATGCATGAAAAATAACAAATGAAGTCAGAAAGGATTGAAACATGATGATGTGGCTTTGAATGGTGCATTTTGAACTCACAAAAAGTCAAGAGTTCAAATAAGTTTTAAAAAATGAAATCCCTTTGTAACTGACGAGTTTCCGTATGAAATACTGATACTTTGAAAGAGATTGTCCGTTTTGTACACGAAGTGCATCCAGTTTTTGCCGTAACCCTCTCAACTTTCTTGCACATGCTATGTGGATGAAATGATGATACCATGCCAACTTTCAACCTTTTCAGAGTTCATTTGAAATGTTTTTCGATTTTAGGGTCTTATAGCTCAAAATAATTAGTAAATGCATGAAAAATAACAAGTGAAGTCAGAAAGGATTGAAAAATGATGATGTGGCTTTGGATGGTGCATTTTGAACACACAAAAAGTCAGGAGTTCGAATAAGTTTTAAAAAATGAAATCCCTTTGTAACTGACGAGTTTCCGTATGAAATCCTGATACTTTGAAAGAGATTGTCCGTTTTGTACACGAAGTGCATCCAGTTTTTGCCGTAACCCTCTCAACTTTCTTGCACATGCTATGTGGATGAAATGATGATACCATGCCAACTTTCAACCTTTTCAAAGTTCATTTGAAATGCTTTTCAATTTTAGGGTCTTATAGCTCAAAATAATTAGTAAATGCATGAAAAATAACAAATGAAGTCAGAAAGGATTGAAACATGATGATGTGGCTTTGAATGGTGCATTTTGAACTCACAAAAAGTCACGAGTTCAAATAAGTTTTAAAAAATGAAATCCCTTTGTAACTGACGAGTTTCCGTATGAAATCCTGATACTTTGAAAGAGATTGTCCGTTTTGTACACGAAGTGCATCCAGTTTTTGCCGTAACCCTCTAAACTTTCTTGCACATGCTATGTGGATGAAATGATGATACCATGCCAACTTTCAACCTTTTCAGAGTTCATTTGAAATGTTTTTCGATTTTAGGGTCTTATAGCTCAAAATAATTAGTAAATGCATGAAAAATAACAAGTGAAGTCAGAAAGGATTGAAAAATGATGATGTGGCTTTGGATGGTGCATTTTGAACACACAAAAAGTCAGGAGTTCAAATAAGTTTTAAAAAATGAAATCCCTTTGTAACTGACGAGTTTCCGTATGAAATCCTGATACTTTGAAAGAGATTGTCCGTTTTGTACACGAAGTGCATCCAGTTTTTGCCGTAACCCACTCAACTTTCTTGCACATGCTATGTCGATTAAATGATGATACCATGCCAAATATCAACCTTTTCAGAGTTCATTTGAAATGCTTTTCAATTTTAGGGTCTTATAGCTCAAAATAATTAGTAAATGCATGAAAAATAACAAGTGAAGTCAGAAAGGATTGAAAAATGATGATGTGGCTTTGGATGGTGCATTTTGAACACACAAAAAGTCAGGAGTTCAAATAAGTTTTAAAAAATGAAATCCCTTTGTAACAGACGAGTTTCCGTATGAAATCCTGATACTTTGAAAGAGATTGTCTGTTTTGTACACGAAGTGCATCCAGTTTTTGCCGTAACCCTCTCAACATTCTTGCACACGCTATGTGGATGAAATGATGATACCATGCCAACTTTCAACCTTTTCAGAGTTCATTTGAAATGCTTTTCAATTTTAGGGTCTTATAGCTCAAAATAATTAGTAAATGCATGAAAAATAACAAGTGAAGTCAGAAAGGATTGAAAAATGATGATGTGGCTTTGGATGGTGCATTTTGAACACACAAAAAGTCAGGAGTTCAAATAAGTTTAAAAAAATGAAATCCCTTTGTAACAGACGAGTTTCCGTATGAAATCCTGATACTTTGAAAGAGATTGTCCGTTTTGTACATGAAGTGCATCGAGTTTTCGCCGTAACCCTCTCAACTTTCTTGCACATGCTATGTGGATGAAATGATGATACCATGCCAACTTTCAACCTTTTCAAAGTTCATTTGAAATGCTTTTCGATTTTAGGGTCTTATAGCTCAAAATAATTAGTAAATGCATGAAAAATAACAAGTGAAGTCAGAAAGGATTGAAACATGATGATGTGGCTTTGGATGGTGCATTTTGAACTCACAAAAAGTCAGGAGTTCGAATAAGTTTAAAAAAATGAAAACCCTTTGTAACTGACGAGTTTCCGTATGAAATCCTGATACTTTGAAAGAGATTGTCCGTTTTGTACACGAAGTGCATCCAGTTTTTGCCGTAACCCTCTCAACTTTCTTGCACATGCTATGTGGATGAAATGATGATACCATGCCAACTTTCAACCTTTTCAAAGTTCATTTGAAATGCTTTTCAATTTTAGGGTCTTATAGCTCAAAATAATTAGTAAATGCATGAAAAATAACAAATGAAGTCAGAAAGGATTGAAACATGATGATGTGGCTTTGAATGGTGCATTTTGAACTCACAAAAAGTCACGAGTTCAAATAAGTTTAAAAAAATGAAAACCCTTTGTAACTGACGAGTTTCCGTATGAAATCCTGATACTTTGAAAGAGATTGTCCGTTTTGTACACGAAGTGCATCCAGTTTTTGCCGTAACCCTCTCAACTTTCTTGCACATGCTATGTGGATGAAATGATGATACCATGCCAACTTTCAACCTTTTCAGAGTTCATTTGAAATGTTTTTCGATTTTAGGGTCTTATAGCTCAAAATAATTAGTAAATGCATGAAAAATAACAAGTGAAGTCAGAAAGGATTGAAAAATGATGATGTGGCTTTGGATGGTGCATTTTGAACACACAAAAAGTCAGGAGTTCAAATAAGTTTTAAAAAATGAAATCCCTTTGTAACAGACGAGTTTCCGTATGAAATCCTGATACTTTGAAAGAGATTGTCCGTTTTGTACACGAAGTGCATCCAGTTTTTGCCGTAACCCACTCAACTTTCTTGCACATGCTATGTCGATGAAATGATGATACCATGCCAAATATCAACCTTTTCATAGTTCATTTGAAATGCTTTTCAATTTTAGGGTCTTATAGCTCAAAATAATTAGTAAATGCATGAAAAATAACAAGTGAAGTCAGAAAGGATTGAAAAATGATGATGTGGCTTTGGATGGTGCATTTTGAACACACAAAAAGTCAGGAGTTCAAATAAGTTTTAAAAAATGAAATCCCTTTGTAACAGACGAGTTTCCGTATGAAATCCTGATACTTTGAAAGAGATTGTCCGTTTTGTACACGAAGTGCATCCACTTTTTGCCGTAACCCGCTCAACTTTCTTGCACATGCTATGTCGATGAAATGATGATACCATGCCAAATATCAACCTTTTCAGAGTTCATTTGAAATGCTTTTCAATTTTAGGGTCTTATAGCTCAAAATAATTAGTAAATGCATGAAAAATAACAAATGAAGTCAGAAAGGATTGAAACATGATGATGTGGCTTTGAATGGTGCATTTTGAACTCACAAAAAGTCAAGAGTTCAAATAAGTTTTAAAAAACGAAATCCCTTTGTAACTGACGAGTTTCCGTATGAAATGTTGATACTTTGAAAGAGATTGTCCGTTTTGTACACGAAGTGCATCCAGTTTTTGCCGTAACCCTCTCAACTTTCTTGCACATGCTATGTGGATGAAATGATGATACCATGCCAACTTTCAACCTTTTCAGAGTTCATTTGAAATGTTTTTCGATTTTAGGGTCTTATAGCTCAAAATAATTAGTAAATGCATGAAAAATAACAAGTGAAGTCAGAAAGGATTGAAAAATGATGATGTGGCTTTGGATGGTGCATTTTGAACACACAAAAAGTCAGGAGTTCGAATAAGTTTTAAAAAATGAAATCCCTTTGTAACTGACGAGTTTCCGTATGAAATCCTGATACTTTGAAAGAGATTGTCCGTTTTGTACACGAAGTGCATCCAGTTTTTGCCGTAACCCTCTCAAGTTTCTTGCACATGCTATGTGGATGAAATGATGATACCATGCCAACTTTCAACCTTTTCAAAGTTCATTTGAAATGCTTTTCAATTTTAGGGTCTTATAGCTCAAAATAATTAGTAAATGCATGAAAAATAACAAATGAAGTCAGAAAGGATTGAAACATGATGATGTGGCTTTGAATGGTGCATTTTGAACTCACAAAAAGTCACGAGTTCAAATAAGTTTTAAAAAATGAAATCCCTTTGTAACTGACGAGTTTCCGTATGAAATCCTGATACTTTGAAAGAGATTGTCCGTTTTGTACACGAAGTGCATCCAGTTTTTGCCGTAACCCTCTCAACTTTCTTGCACATGCTATGTGGATGAAATGATGATACCATGCCAACTTTCAACCTTTTCAGAGTTCATTTGAAATGTTTTTCGATTTTAGGGTCTTATAGCTCAAAATAATTAGTAAATGCATGAAAAATAACAAGTGAAGTCAGAAAGGATTGAAAAATGATGATGTGGCTTTGGATGGTGCATTTTGAACACACAAAAAGTCAGGAGTTCAAATAAGTTTTAAAAAATGAAATCCCTTTGTAACAGACGAGTTTCCGTATGAAATCCTGATACTTTGAAAGAGATTGTCCGTTTTGTACACGAAGTGCATCCAGTTTTTGCCGTAACCCACTCAACTTTCTTGCACATGCTATGTCGATGAAATGATGATACCATGCCAAATATCAACCTTTTCAGAGTTCATTTGAAATGCTTTTCAATTTTAGGGTCTTATAGCTCAAAATAATTAGTAAATGCATGAAAAATAACAAGTGAAGTCAGAAAGGATTGAAAAATGATGATGTGGCTTTGGATGGTGCATTTTGAACACACAAAAAGTCAGGAGTTCAAATAAGTTTTAAAAAATGAAATCCCTTTGTAACAGACGAGTTTCCGTATGAAATCCTGATACTTTGAAAGAGATTGTCTGTTTTGTACACGAAGTGCATCCAGTTTTTGCCGTAACCCTCTCAACATTCTTGCACACGCTATGTGGATGAAATGATGATACCATGCCAACTTTCAACCTTTTCAGAGTTCATTTGAAATGCTTTTCAATTTTAGGGTCTTATAGCTCAAAATAATTAGTAAATGCATGAAAAATAACAAGTGAAGTCAGAAAGGATTGAAAAATGATGATGTGGCTTTGGATGGTGCATTTTGAACACACAAAAAGTCAGGAGTTCAAATAAGTTTAAAAAAATGAAATCCCTTTGTAACAGACGAGTTTCCGTATGAAATCCTGATACTTTGAAAGAGATTGTCCGTTTTGTACATGAAGTGCATCGAGTTTTCGCCGTAACCCTCTCAACTTTCTTGCACATGCTATGTGGATGAAATGATGATACCATGCCAACTTTCAACCTTTTCAGAGTTCATTTGAAATGCTTTTCAATTTTAGGGTCTTATAGCTCAAAATAATTAGTAAATGCATGAAAAATAACAAATGAAGTCAGAAAGGATTGAAACATGATGATGTGGCTTTGAATGGTGCATTTTGAACTCACAAAAAGTCAAGAGTTCAAATAAGTTTTAAAAAATGAAATCCCTTTGTAACTGACGAGTTTCCGTATGAAATACTGATACTTTGAAAGAGATTGTCCGTTTTGTACACGAAGTGCATCCAGTTTTTGCCGTAACCCTCTCAACTTTCTTGCACATGCTATGTGGATGAAATGATGATACCATGCCAACTTTCAACCTTTTCAGAGTTCATTTGAAATGTTTTTCGATTTTAGGGTCTTATAGCTCAAAATAATTAGTAAATGCATGAAAAATAACAAGTGAAGTCAGAAAGGATTGAAAAATGATGATGTGGCTTTGGATGGTGCATTTTGAACACACAAAAAGTCAGGAGTTCGAATAAGTTTTAAAAAATGAAATCCCTTTGTAACTGACGAGTTTCCGTATGAAATCCTGATACTTTGAAAGAGATTGTCCGTTTTGTACACGAAGTGCATCCAGTTTTTGCCGTAACCCTCTCAACTTTCTTGCACATGCTATGTGGATGAAATGATGATACCATGCCAACTTTCAACCTTTTCAAAGTTCATTTGAAATGCTTTTCAATTTTAGGGTCTTATAGCTCAAAATAATTAGTAAATGCATGAAAAATAACAAATGAAGTCAGAAAGGATTGAAACATGATGATGTGGCTTTGAATGGTGCATTTTGAACTCACAAAAAGTCACGTGTTCAAATAAGTTTTAAAAAATGAAATCCCTTTGTAACTGACGAGTTTCCGTATGAAATCCTGATACTTTGAAAGAGATTGTCCGTTTTGTACACGAAGTGCATCCAGTTTTTGCCGTAACCCTCTAAACTTTCTTGCACATGCTATGTGGATGAAATGATGATACCATGCCAACTTTCAACCTTTTCAGAGTTCATTTGAAATGTTTTTCGATTTTAGGGTCTTATAGCTCAAAATAATTAGTAAATGCATGAAAAATAACAAGTGAAGTCAGAAAGGATTGAAAAATGATGATGTGGCTTTGGATGGTGCATTTTGAACACACAAAAAGTCAGGAGTTCAAATAAGTTTTAAAAAATGAAATCCCTTTGTAACAGACGAGTTTCCGTATGAAATCCTGATACTTTGAAAGAGATTGTCCGTTTTGTACACGAAGTGCATCCAGTTTTTGCCGTAACCCACTCAACTTTCTTGCACATGCTATGTCGATTAAATGATGATACCATGCCAAATATCAACCTTTTCAGAGTTCATTTGAAATGCTTTTCAATTTTAGGGTCTTATAGCTCAAAATAATTAGTAAATGCATGAAAAATAACAAGTGAAGTCAGAAAGGATTGAAAAATGATGATGTGGCTTTGGATGGTGCATTTTGAACACACAAAAAGTCAGGAGTTCAAATAAGTTTTAAAAAATGAAATCCCTTTGTAACAGACGAGTTTCCGTATGAAATCCTGATACTTTGAAAGAGATTGTCTGTTTTGTACACGAAGTGCATCCAGTTTTTGCCGTAACCCTCTCAACATTCTTGCACACGCTATGTGGATGAAATGATGATACCATGCCAACTTTCAACCTTTTCAGAGTTCATTTGAAATGCTTTTCAATTTTAGGGTCTTATAGCTCAAAATAATTAGTAAATGCATGAAAAATAACAAGTGAAGTCAGAAAGGATTGAAAAATGATGATGTGGCTTTGGATGGTGCATTTTGAACACACAAAAAGTCAGGAGTTCAAATAAGTTTAAAAAAATGAAATCCCTTTGTAACAGACGAGTTTCCGTATGAAATCCTGATACTTTGAAAGAGATTGTCCGTTTTGTACATGAAGTGCATCGAGTTTTCGCCGTAAGCCTCTCAACTTTCTTGCACATGCTATGTGGATGAAATGATGATACCATGCCAACTTTCAACCTTTTCAAAGTTCATTTGAAATGCTTTTCGATTTTAGGGTCTTATAGCTCAAAATAATTAGTAAATGCATGAAAAATAACAAGTGAAGTCAGAAAGGATTGAAAAATGATGATGTGGCTTTGGATGGTGCATTTTGAACACACAAAAAGTCAGGAGTTCGAATAAGTTTTAAAAAATGAAATCCCTTTGTAACAGACGAGTTTCCGTATGAAATCCTGATACTTTGAAAGAGATTGTCTGTTTTGTACACGAAGTGCATCCAGTTTTTGCCGTAACCCTCTCAACATTCTTGCACACGCTATGTGGATGAAATGATGATACCATGCCAACTTTCAACCTTTTCAGAGTTCATTTGAAATGCTTTTCAATTTTAGGGTCTTATAGCTCAAAATAATTAGTAAATGCATGAAAAATAACAAGTGAAGTCAGAAAGGATTGAAAAATGATGATGTGGCTTTGGATGGTGCATTTTGAACACACAAAAAGTCAGGAGTTCAAATAAGTTTAAAAAAATGAAATCCCTTTGTAACAGACGAGTTTCCGTATGAAATCCTGATACTTTGAAAGAGATTGTCCGTTTTGTACATGAAGTGCATCGAGTTTTCGCCGTAACCCTCTCAACTTTCTTGCACATGCTATGTGGATGAAATGATGATACCATGCCAACTTTCAACCTTTTCAGAGTTCATTTGAAATGCTTTTCAATTTTAGGGTCTTATAGCTCAAAATAATTAGTAAATGCATGAAAAATAACAAATGAAGTCAGAAAGGATTGAAACATGATGATGTGGCTTTGAATGGTGCATTTTGAACTCACAAAAAGTCAAGAGTTCAAATAAGTTTTAAAAAATGAAATCCCTTTGTAACTGACGAGTTTCCGTATGAAATACTGATACTTTGAAAGAGATTGTCCGTTTTGTACACGAAGTGCATCCAGTTTTTGCCGTAACCCTCTCAACTTTCTTGCACATGCTATGTGGATGAAATGATGATACCATGCCAACTTTCAACCTTTTCAGAGTTCATTTGAAATGTTTTTCGATTTTAGGGTCTTATAGCTCAAAATAATTAGTAAATGCATGAAAAATAACAAGTGAAGTCAGAAAGGATTGAAAAATGATGATGTGGCTTTGGATGGTGCATTTTGAACACACAAAAAGTCAGGAGTTCGAATAAGTTTTAAAAAATGAAATCCCTTTGTAACTGACGAGTTTCCGTATGAAATCCTGATACTTTGAAAGAGATTGTCCGTTTTGTACACGAAGTGCATCCAGTTTTTGCCGTAACCCTCTCAACTTTCTTGCACATGCTATGTGGATGAAATGATGATACCATGCCAACTTTCAACCTTTTCAAAGTTCATTTGAAATGCTTTTCAATTTTAGGGTCTTATAGCTCAAAATAATTAGTAAATGCATGAAAAATAACAAATGAAGTCAGAAAGGATTGAAACATGATGATGTGGCTTTGAATGGTGCATTTTGAACTCACAAAAAGTCACGAGTTCAAATAAGTTTTAAAAAATGAAATCCCTTTGTAACTGACGAGTTTCCGTATGAAATCCTGATACTTTGAAAGAGATTGTCCGTTTTGTACACGAAGTGCATCCAGTTTTTGCCGTAACCCTCTAAACTTTCTTGCACATGCTATGTGGATGAAATGATGATACCATGCCAACTTTCAACCTTTTCAGAGTTCATTTGAAATGTTTTTCGATTTTAGGGTCTTATAGCTCAAAATAATTAGTAAATGCATGAAAAATAACAAGTGAAGTCAGAAAGGATTGAAAAATGATGATGTGGCTTTGGATGGTGCATTTTGAACACACAAAAAGTCAGGAGTTCAAATAAGTTTTAAAAAATGAAATCCCTTTGTAACAGACGAGTTTCCGTATGAAATCCTGATACTTTGAAAGAGATTGTCCGTTTTGTACACGAAGTGCATCCAGTTTTTGCCGTAACCCACTCAACTTTCTTGCACATGCTATGTCGATTAAATGATGATACCATGCCAAATATCAACCTTTTCAGAGTTCATTTGAAATGCTTTTCAATTTTAGGGTCTTATAGCTCAAAATAATTAGTAAATGCATGAAAAATAACAAGTGAAGTCAGAAAGGATTGAAAAATGATGATGTGGCTTTGGATGGTGCATTTTGAACACACAAAAAGTCAGGAGTTCAAATAAGTTTTAAAAAATGAAATCCCTTTGTAACAGACGAGTTTCCGTATGAAATCCTGATACTTTGAAAGAGATTGTCTGTTTTGTACACGAAGTGCATCCAGTTTTTGCCGTAACCCTCTCAACATTCTTGCACACGCTATGTGGATGAAATGATGATACCATGCCAACTTTCAACCTTTTCAGAGTTCATTTGAAATGCTTTTCAATTTTAGGGTCTTATAGCTCAAAATAATTAGTAAATGCATGAAAAATAACAAGTGAAGTCAGAAAGGATTGAAAAATGATGATGTGGCTTTGGATGGTGCATTTTGAACACACAAAAAGTCAGGAGTTCAAATAAGTTTAAAAAAATGAAATCCCTTTGTAACAGACGAGTTTCCGTATGAAATCCTGATACTTTGAAAGAGATTGTCCGTTTTGTACATGAAGTGCATCGAGTTTTCGCCGTAAGCCTCTCAACTTTCTTGCACATGCTATGTGGATGAAATGATGATACCATGCCAACTTTCAACCTTTTCAAAGTTCATTTGAAATGCTTTTCGATTTTAGGGTCTTATAGCTCAAAATAATTAGTAAATGCATGAAAAATAACAAGTGAAGTCAGAAAGGATTGAAAAATGATGATGTGGCTTTGGATGGTGCATTTTGAACACACAAAAAGTCAGGAGTTCAAATAAGTTTTAAAAAATGAAATCCCTTTGTAACAGACGAGTTTCCGTATGAAATCCTGATACTTTGAAAGAGATTGTCCGTTTTGTACACGAAGTGCATCCAGTTTTTGCCGTAACCCACTCAACTTTCTTGCACATGCTATGTCGATTAAATGATGATACCATGCCAAATATCAACCTTTTCAGAGTTCATTTGAAATGCTTTTCAATTTTAGGGTCTTATAGCTCAAAATAATTAGTAAATGCATGAAAAATAACAAGTGAAGTCAGAAAGGATTGAAAAATGATGATGTGGCTTTGGATGGTGCATTTTGAACACACAAAAAGTCAGGAGTTCAAATAAGTTTTAAAAAATGAAATCCCTTTGTAACAGACGAGTTTCCGTATGAAATCCTGATACTTTGAAAGAGATTGTCTGTTTTGTACACGAAGTGCATCCAGTTTTTGCCGTAACCCTCTCAACATTCTTGCACACGCTATGTGGATGAAATGATGATACCATGCCAACTTTCAACCTTTTCAGAGTTCATTTGAAATGCTTTTCAATTTTAGGGTCTTATAGCTCAAAATAATTAGTAAATGCATGAAAAATAACAAGTGAAGTCAGAAAGGATTGAAAAATGATGATGTGGCTTTGGATGGTGCATTTTGAACACACAAAAAGTCAGGAGTTCAAATAAGTTTAAAAAAATGAAATCCCTTTGTAACAGACGAGTTTCCGTATGAAATCCTGATACTTTGAAAGAGATTGTCCGTTTTGTACATGAAGTGCATCGAGTTTTCGCCGTAAGCCTCTCAACTTTCTTGCACATGCTATGTGGATGAAATGATGATACCATGCCAACTTTCAACCTTTTCAAAGTTCATTTGAAATGCTTTTCGATTTTAGGGTCTTATAGCTCAAAATAATTAGTAAATGCATGAAAAATAACAAGTGAAGTCAGAAAGGATTGAAAAATGATGATGTGGCTTTGGATGGTGCATTTTGAACACACAAAAAGTCAGGAGTTCGAATAAGTTTTAAAAAATGAAATCCCTTTGTAACTGACGAGTTTCCGTATGAAATCCTGATACTTTGAAAGAGATTGTCCGTTTTGTACACGAAGTGCATCCAGTTTTTGCCGTAACCCTCTCAACTTTCTTGCACATGCTATGTGGATGAAATGATGATACCATGCCAACTTTCAACCTTTTCAAAGTTCATTTGAAATGCTTTTCAATTTTAGGGTCTTATAGCTCAAAATAATTAGTAAATGCATGAAAAATAACAAATGAAGTCAGAAAGGATTGAAACATGATGATGTGGCTTTGAATGGTACATTTTGAACTCACAAAAAGTCACGAGTTCAAATAAGTTTTAAAAAATGAAATCCCTTTGTAACTGACGAGTTTCCGTATGAAATCCTGATACTTTGAAAGAGATTGTCCGTTTTGTACACGAAGTGCATCCAGTTTTTGCCGTAACCCTCTAAACTTTCTTGCACATGCTATGTGGATGAAATGATGATACCATGCCAACTTTCAACCTTTTCAGAGTTCATTTGAAATGTTTTTCGATTTTAGGGTCTTATAGCTCAAAATAATTAGTAAATGCATGAAAAATAACAAGTGAAGTCAGAAAGGATTGAAAAATGATGATGTGGCTTTGGATGGTGCATTTTGAACACACAAAAAGTCAGGAGTTCAAATAAGTTTTAAAAAATGAAATCCCTTTGTAACAGACGAGTTTCCGTATGAAATCCTGATACTTTGAAAGAGATTGTCCGTTTTGTACACGAAGTGCATCCAGTTTTTGCCGTAACCCACTCAACTTTCTTGCACATGCTATGTCGATTAAATGATGATACCATGCCAAATATCAACCTTTTCAGAGTTCATTTGAAATGCTTTTCAATTTTAGGGTCTTATAGCTCAAAATAATTAGTAAATGCATGAAAAATAACAAGTGAAGTCAGAAAGGATTGAAAAATGATGATGTGGCTTTGGATGGTGCATTTTGAACACACAAAAAGTCAGGAGTTCAAATAAGTTTTAAAAAATGAAATCCCTTTGTAACAGACGAGTTTCCGTATGAAATCCTGATACTTTGAAAGAGATTGTCTGTTTTGTACACGAAGTGCATCCAGTTTTTGCCGTAACCCTCTCAACATTCTTGCACACGCTATGTGGATGAAATGATGATACCATGCCAACTTTCAACCTTTTCAGAGTTCATTTGAAATGCTTTTCAATTTTAGGGTCTTATAGCTCAAAATAATTAGTAAATGCATGAAAAATAACAAGTGAAGTCAGAAAGGATTGAAAAATGATGATGTGGCTTTGGATGGTGCATTTTGAACACACAAAAAGTCAGGAGTTCAAATAAGTTTAAAAAAATGAAATCCCTTTGTAACAGACGAGTTTCCGTATGAAATCCTGATACTTTGAAAGAGATTGTCCGTTTTGTACATGAAGTGCATCGAGTTTTCGCCGTAACCCTCTCAACTTTCTTGCACATGCTATGTGGATGAAATGATGATACCATGCCAACTTTCAACCTTTTCAAAGTTCATTTGAAATGCTTTTCGATTTTAGGGTCTTATAGCTCAAAATAATTAGTAAATGCATGAAAAATAACAAGTGAAGTCAGAAAGGATTGAAACATGATGATGTGGCTTTGGATGGTGCATTTTGAACTCACAAAAAGTCAGGAGTTCGAATAAGTTTAAAAAAATGAAAACCCTTTGTAACTGACGAGTTTCCGTATGAAATCCTGATACTTTGAAAGAGATTGTCCGTTTTGTACACGAAGTGCATCCAGTTTTTGCCGTAACCCTCTCAACTTTCTTGCACATGCTATGTGGATGAAATGATGATACCATGCCAACTTTCAACCTTTTCAAAGTTCATTTGAAATGCTTTTCAATTTTAGGGTCTTATAGCTCAAAATAATTAGTAAATGCATGAAAAATAACAAATGAAGTCAGAAAGGATTGAAACATGATGATGTGGCTTTGAATGGTGCATTTTGAACTCACAAAAAGTCACGAGTTCAAATAAGTTTAAAAAAATGAAAACCCTTTGTTACTGACGAGTTTCCGTATGAAATCCTGATACTTTGAAAGAGATTGTCCGTTTTGTACACGAAGTGCATCCAGTTTTTGCCGTAACCCTCTCAACTTTCTTGCACATGCTATGTGGATGAAATGATGATACCATGCCAACTTTCAACCTTTTCAGAGTTCATTTGAAATGTTTTTCGATTTTAGGGTCTTATAGCTCAAAATAATTAGTAAATGCATGAAAAATAACAAGTGAAGTCAGAAAGGATTGAAAAATGATGATGTGGCTTTGGATGGTGCATTTTGAACACACAAAAAGTCAGGAGTTCAAATAAGTTTTAAAAAATGAAATCCCTTTGTAACAGACGAGTTTCCGTATGAAATCCTGATACTTTGAAAGAGATTGTCCGTTTTGTACACGAAGTGCATCCAGTTTTTGCCGTAACCCACTCAACTTTCTTGCACATGCTATGTCGATGAAATGATGATACCATGCCAAATATCAACCTTTTCATAGTTCATTTGAAATGCTTTTCAATTTTAGGGTCTTATAGCTCAAAATAATTAGTAAATGCATGAAAAATAACAAGTGAAGTCAGAAAGGATTGAAAAATGATGATGTGGCTTTGGATGGTGCATTTTGAACACACAAAAAGTCAGGAGTTCAAATAAGTTTTAAAAAATGAAATCCCTTTGTAACAGACGAGTTTCCGTATGAAATCCTGATACTTTGAAAGAGATTGTCCGTTTTGTACATGAAGTGCATCGAGTTTTCGCCGTAACCCTCTCAACTTTCTTGCACATGCTATGTGGATGAAATGATGATACCATGCCAACTTTCAACCTTTTCAGAGTTCATTTGAAATGCTTTTCAATTTTAGGGTCTTATAGCTCAAAATAATTAGTAAATGCATGAAAAATAACAAATGAAGTCAGAAAGGATTGAAACATGATGATGTGGCTTTGAATGGTGCATTTTGAACTCACAAAAAGTCAAGAGTTCAAATAAGTTTTAAAAAATGAAATCCCTTTGTAACTGACGAGTTTCCGTATGAAATACTGATACTTTGAAAGAGATTGTCCGTTTTGTACACGAAGTGCATCCAGTTTTTGCCGTAACCCTCTCAACTTTCTTGCACATGCTATGTGGATGAAATGATGATACCATGCCAACTTTCAACCTTTTCAGAGTTCATTTGAAATGTTTTTCGATTTTAGGGTCTTATAGCTCAAAATAATTAGTAAATGCATGAAAAATAACAAGTGAAGTCAGAAAGGATTGAAAAATGATGATGTGGCTTTGGATGGTGCATTTTGAACACACAAAAAGTCAGGAGTTCGAATAAGTTTTAAAAAATGAAATCCCTTTGTAACTGACGAGTTTCCGTATGAAATCCTGATACTTTGAAAGAGATTGTCCGTTTTGTACACGAAGTGCATCCAGTTTTTGCCGTAACCCTCTCAACTTTCTTGCACATGCTATGTGGATGAAATGATGATACCATGCCAACTTTCAACCTTTTCAAAGTTCATTTGAAATGCTTTTCAATTTTAGGGTCTTATAGCTCAAAATAATTAGTAAATGCATGAAAAATAACAAATGAAGTCAGAAAGGATTGAAACATGATGATGTGGCTTTGAATGGTGCATTTTGAACTCACAAAAAGTCACGAGTTCAAATAAGTTTTAAAAAATGAAATCCCTTTGTAACTGACGAGTTTCCGTATGAAATCCTGATACTTTGAAAGAGATTGTCCGTTTTGTACACGAAGTGCATCCAGTTTTTGCCGTAACCCTCTAAACTTTCTTGCACATGCTATGTGGATGAAATGATGATACCATGCCAACTTTCAACCTTTTCAGAGTTCATTTGAAATGTTTTTCGATTTTAGGGTCTTATAGCTCAAAATAATTAGTAAATGCATGAAAAATAACAAGTGAAGTCAGAAAGGATTGAAAAATGATGATGTGGCTTTGGATGGTGCATTTTGAACACACAAAAAGTCAGGAGTTCAAATAAGTTTTAAAAAATGAAATCCCTTTGTAACAGACGAGTTTCCGTATGAAATCCTGATACTTTGAAAGAGATTGTCCGTTTTGTACACGAAGTGCATCCAGTTTTTGCCGTAACCCACTCAACTTTCTTGCACATGCTATGTCGATTAAATGATGATACCATGCCAAATATCAACCTTTTCAGAGTTCATTTGAAATGCTTTTCAATTTTAGGGTCTTATAGCTCAAAATAATTAGTAAATGCATGAAAAATAACAAGTGAAGTCAGAAAGGATTGAAAAATGATGATGTGGCTTTGGATGGTGCATTTTGAACACACAAAAAGTCAGGAGTTCAAATAAGTTTTAAAAATGAAATCCCTTTGTAACAGACGAGTTTCCGTATGAAATCCTGATACTTTGAAAGAGATTGTCTGTTTTGTACACGAAGTGCATCCAGTTTTTGCCGTAACCCTCTCAACATTCTTGCACACGCTATGTGGATGAAATGATGATACCATGCCAACTTTCAACCTTTTCAGAGTTCATTTGAAATGCTTTTCAATTTTAGGGTCTTATAGCTCAAAATAATTAGTAAATGCATGAAAAATAACAAGTGAAGTCAGAAAGGATTGAAAAATGATGATGTGGCTTTGGATGGTGCATTTTGAACACACAAAAAGTCAGGAGTTCAAATAAGTTTAAAAAAATGAAATCCCTTTGTAACAGACGAGTTTCCGTATGAAATCCTGATACTTTGAAAGAGATTGTCCGTTTTGTACATGAAGTGCATCGAGTTTTCGCCGTAACCCTCTCAACTTTCTTGCACATGCTATGTGGATGAAATGATGATACCATGCCAACTTTCAACCTTTTCAAAGTTCATTTGAAATGCTTTTCGATTTTAGGGTCTTATAGCTCAAAATAATTAGTAAATGCATGAAAAATAACAAGTGAAGTCAGAAAGGATTGAAACATGATGATGTGGCTTTGGATGGTGCATTTTGAACTCACAAAAAGTCAGGAGTTCGAATAAGTTTAAAAAAATGAAAACCCTTTGTAACTGACGAGTTTCCGTATGAAATCCTGATACTTTGAAAGAGATTGTCCGTTTTGTACACGAAGTGCATCCAGTTTTTGCCGTAACCCTCTCAACTTTCTTGCACATGCTATGTGGATGAAATGATGATACCATGCCAACTTTCAACCTTTTCAAAGTTCATTTGAAATGCTTTTCAATTTTAGGGTCTTATAGCTCAAAATAATTAGTAAATGCATGAAAAATAACAAATGAAGTCAGAAAGGATTGAAACATGATGATGTGGCTTTGAATGGTGCATTTTGAACTCACAAAAAGTCACGAGTTCAAATAAGTTTAAAAAAATGAAAACCCTTTGTAACTGACGAGTTTCCGTATGAAATCCTGATACTTTGAAAGAGATTGTCCGTTTTGTACACGAAGTGCATCCAGTTTTTGCCGTAACCCTCTCAACTTTCTTGCACATGCTATGTGGATGAAATGATGATACCATGCCAACTTTCAACCTTTTCAGAGTTCATTTGAAATGTTTTTCGATTTTAGGGTCTTATAGCTCAAAATAATTAGTAAATGCATGAAAAATAACAAGTGAAGTCAGAAAGGATTGAAAAATGATGATGTGGCTTTGGATGGTGCATTTTGAACACACAAAAAGTCAGGAGTTCAAATAAGTTTTAAAAAATGAAATCCCTTTGTAACAGACGAGTTTCCGTATGAAATCCTGATACTTTGAAAGAGATTGTCCGTTTTGTACACGAAGTGCATCCAGTTTTTGCCGTAACCCACTCAACTTTCTTGCACATGCTATGTCGATGAAATGATGATACCATGCCAAATATCAACCTTTTCATAGTTCATTTGAAATGCTTTTCAATTTTAGGGTCTTATAGCTCAAAATAATTAGTAAATGCATGAAAAATAACAAGTGAAGTCAGAAAGGATTGAAAAATGATGATGTGGCTTTGGATGGTGCATTTTGAACACACAAAAAGTCAGGAGTTCAAATAAGTTTTAAAAAATGAAATCCCTTTGTAACAGACGAGTTTCCGTATGAAATCCTGATACTTTGAAAGAGATTGTCCGTTTTGTACATGAAGTGCATCGAGTTTTCGCCGTAACCCTCTCAACTTTCTTGCACATGCTATGTGGATGAAATGATGATACCATGCCAACTTTCAACCTTTTCAGAGTTCATTTGAAATGCTTTTCAATTTTAGGGTCTTATAGCTCAAAATAATTAGTAAATGCATGAAAAATAACAAATGAAGTCAGAAAGGATTGAAACATGATGATGTGGCTTTGAATGGTGCATTTTGAACTCACAAAAAGTCAAGAGTTCAAATAAGTTTTAAAAAATGAAATCCCTTTGTAACTGACGAGTTTCCGTATGAAATGTTGATACTTTGAAAGAGATTGTCCGTTTTGTACACGAAGTGCATCCAGTTTTTGCCGTAACCCTCTCAACTTTCTTGCACATGCTATGTGGATGAAATGATGATACCATGCCAACTTTCAACCTTTTCAGAGTTCATTTGAAATGTTTTTCGATTTTACGGTCTTATAGCTCAAAATAATTAGTAAATGCATGAAAAATAACAAGTGAAGTCAGAAAGGATTGAAAAATGATGATGTGGCTTTGGATGGTGCATTTTGAACACACAAAAATTCAGGAGTTCGAATAAGTTTAAAAAAATGAAAACCCTTTGTAACTGACGAGTTTCCGTATGAAATCCTGATACTTTGAAAGAGATTGTCCGTTTTGTACACGAAGTGCATCCAGTTTTTGCCGTAACCCTCTCAACTTTCTTGCACATGCTATGTGGATGAAATGATGATACCATGCCAACTTTCAACCTTTTCAAAGTTCATTTGAAATGCTTTTCAATTTTAGGGTCTTATAGCTCAAAATAATTAGTAAATGCATGAAAAATAACAAATGAAGTCAGAAAGGATTGAAACATGATGATGTGGCTTTGAATGGTGCATTTTGAACTCACAAAAAGTCACGAGTTCAAATAAGTTTAAAAAAATGAAAACCCTTTGTAACTGACGAGTTTCCGTATGAAATCCTGATACTTTGAAAGAGATTGTCCGTTTTGTACACGAAGTGCATCCAGTTTTTGCCGTAACCCTCTCAACTTTCTTGCACATGCTATGTGGATGAAATGATGATACCATGCCAACTTTCAACCTTTTCAGAGTTCATTTGAAATGTTTTTCGATTTTAGGGTCTTATAGCTCAAAATAATTAGTAAATGCATGAAAAATAACAAGTGAAGTCAGAAAGGATTGAAAAATGATGATGTGGCTTTGGATGGTGCATTTTGAACACACAAAAAGTCAGGAGTTCAAATAAGTTTTAAAAAATGAAATCCCTTTGTAACAGACGAGTTTCCGTATGAAATCCTGATACTTTGAAAGAGATTGTCCGTTTTGTACACGAAGTGCATCCAGTTTTTGCCGTAACCCACTCAACTTTCTTGCACATGCTATGTCGATGAAATGATGATACCATGCCAAATATCAACCTTTTCATAGTTCATTTGAAATGCTTTTCAATTTTAGGGTCTTATAGCTCAAAATAATTAGTAAATGCATGAAAAATAACAAGTGAAGTCAGAAAGGATTGAAAAATGATGATGTGGCTTTGGATGGTGCATTTTGAACACACAAAAAGTCAGGAGTTCAAATAAGTTTTAAAAAATGAAATCCCTTTGTAACAGACGAGTTTCCGTATGAAATCCTGATACTTTGAAAGAGATTGTCCGTTTTGTACATGAAGTGCATCGAGTTTTCGCCGTAACCCTCTCAACTTTCTTGCACATGCTATGTGGATGAAATGATGATACCATGCCAACTTTCAACCTTTTCAGAGTTCATTTGAAATGCTTTTCAATTTTAGGGTCTTATAGCTCAAAATAATTAGTAAATGCATGAAAAATAACAAATGAAGTCAGAAAGGATTGAAACATGATGATGTGGCTTTGAATGGTGCATTTTGAACTCACAAAAAGTCAAGAGTTCAAATAAGTTTTAAAAAATGAAATCCCTTTGTAACTGACGAGTTTCCGTATGAAATGCTGATACTTTGAAAGAGATTGTCCGTTTTGTACACGAAGTGCATCCAGTTTTTGCCGTAACCCTCTCAACTTTCTTGCACATGCTATGTGGATGAAATGATGATACCATGCCAACTTTCAACCTTTTCAGAGTTCATTTGAAATGTTTTTCGATTTTACGGTCTTATAGCTCAAAATAATTAGTAAATGCATGAAAAATAACAAGTGAAGTCAGAAAGGATTGAAAAATGATGATGTGGCTTTGGATGGTGCATTTTGAACACACAAAAATTCAGGAGTTCGAATAAGTTTTAAAAAATGAAATCCCTTTGTAACAGACGAGTTTCCGTATGAAATCCTGATACTTTGAAAGAGATTGTCCGTTTTGTACACGAAGTGCATCCAGTTTTTGCCGTAACCCTCTCAACTTTCTTGCACATGCTATGTGGATGAAATGATGATACCATGCCAACTTTCAACCTTTTCAAAGTTCATTTGAAATGCTTTTCAATTTTAGGGTCTTATAGCTCAAAATAATTAGTAAATGCATGAAAAATAACAAATGAAGTCAGAAAGGATTGAAACATGATGATGTGGCTTTGAATGGTGCATTTTGAACTCACAAAAAGTCACGAGTTCAAATAAGTTTTAAAAAATGAAAACCCTTTGTAACTGACGAGTTTCCGTATGAAATCCTGATACTTTGAAAGAGATTGTCCGTTTTGTACACGAAGTGCATCCAGTTTTTGCCGTAACCCTCTCAACTTTCTTGCACATGCTATGTGGATGAAATGATGATACCATGCCAACTTTCAACCTTTTCAGAGTTCATTTGAAATGTTTTTCGATTTTAGGGTCTTATAGCTCAAAATAATTAGTAAATGCATGAAAAATAACAAGTGAAGTCAGAAAGGATTGAAAAATGATGATGTGGCTTTGGATGGTGCATTTTGAACACACAAAAATTCAGGAGTTCAAATAAGTTTTAAAAAATGAAATCCCTTTGTAACAGACGAGTTTCCGTATGAAATCCTGATACTTTGAAAGAGATTGTCCGTTTTGTACACGAAGTGCATCCAGTTTTTGCCGTAACCCACTCAACTTTCTTGCACATGCTATGTCGATGAAATGATGATACCATGCCAAATATCAACCTTTTCATAGTTCATTTGAAATGCTTTTCAATTTTAGGGTCTTATAGCTCAAAATAATTAGTAAATGCATGAAAAATAACAAGTGAAGTCATAAAGGATTGAAAAATGATGATGTGGCTTTGGATGGTGCATTTTGAACACACAAAAAGTCAGGAGTTCAAATAAGTTTAAAAAAATGAAATCCCTTTGTAACAGACGAGTTTCCGTATGAAATCCTGATACTTTGAAAGAGATTGTCCGTTTTGTACATGAAGTGCATCGAGTTTTCGCCGTAACCCTCTCAACTTTCTTGCACATGCTATGTGGATGAAATGATGATACCATGCCAACTTTCAACCTTTTCAGAGTTCATTTGAAATGCTTTTCAATTTTAGGGTCTTATAGCTCAAAATAATTAGTAAATGCATGAAAAATAACAAATGAAGTCAGAAAGGATTGAAACATGATGATGTGGCTTTGAATGGTGCATTTTGAACTCACAAAAAGTCAAGAGTTCAAATAAGTTTTAAAAAATGAAATCCCTTTGTAACTGACGAGTTTCCGTATGAAATGCTGATACTTTGAAAGAGATTGTCCGTTTTGTACACGAAGTGCATCCAGTTTTTGCCGTAACCCTCTCAACTTTCTTGCACATGCTATGTGGATGAAATGATGATACCATGCCAACTTTCAACCTTTTCAGAGTTCATTTGAAATGTTTTTCGATTTTAGGGTCTTATAGCTCAAAATAATTAGTAAATGCATGAAAAATAACAAGTGAAGTCAGAAAGGATTGAAAAATGATGATGTGGCTTTGGATGGTGCATTTTGAACACACAAAAATTCAGGAGTTCGAATAAGTTTTAAAAAATGAAATCCCTTTGTAACTGACGAGTTTCCGTATGAAATCCTGATACTTTGAAAGAGATTGTCCGTTTTGTACACGAAGTGCATCCAGTTTTTGCCGTAACCCTCTCAACTTTCTTGCAAATGCTATGTGGATGAAATGATGATACCATGCCAACTTTCAACCTTTTCAAAGTTCATTTGAAATGCTTTTCAATTTTAGGGTCTTATAGCTCAAAATAATTAGTAAATGCATGAAAAATAACAAATGAAGTCAGAAAGGATTGAAACATGATGATGTGGCTTTGAATGGTGCATTTTGAACTCACAAAAAGTCACGAGTTCAAATAAGTTTTAAAAAATGAAATCCCTTTGTAACTGACGAGTTTCCGTATGAAATCCTGATACTTTGAAAGAGATTGTCCGTTTTGTACACGAAGTGCATCCAGTTTTTGCCGTAACCCTCTCAACTTTCTTGCACATGCTATGTGGATGAAATGATGATACCATGCCAACTTTCAACCTTTTCAGAGTTCATTTGAAATGTTTTTCGATTTTAGGGTCTTATAGCTCAAAATAATTAGTAAATGCATGAAAAATAACAAGTGAAGTCAGAAAGGATTGAAAAATGATGATGTGGCTTTGGATGGTGCATTTTGAACACACAAAAAGTCAGGAGTTCAAATAAGTTTTAAAAAATGAAATCCCTTTGTAACAGACGATTTTCCGTATGAAATCCTGATACTTTGAAAGAGATTGTCCGTTTTGTACACGAAGTGCATCCAGTTTTTGCCGTAACCCTCTCAACTTTCTTGCACATGCTATGTGGATGAAATGATGATACCATGCCAACTTTCAACCTTTTCAGAGTTCATTTGAAATGTTTTTCGATTTTAGGGTCTTATAGCTCAAAATAATTAGTAAATGCATGAAAAATAACAAGTGAAGTCAGAAAGGATTGAAAAATGATGATGTGGCTTTGGATGGTGCATTTTGAACACACAAAAATTCAGGAGTTCGAATAAGTTTTAAAAAATGAAATCCCTTTGTAACTGACGAGTTTCCGTATGAAATCCTGATACTTTGAAAGAGATTGTCCGTTTTGTACACGAAGTGCATCCAGTTTTTGCCGTAACCCTCTCAACTTTCTTGCACATGCTATGTGGATGAAATGATGATACCATGCCAACTTTCAACCTTTTCAAAGTTCATTTGAAATGCTTTTCAATTTTAGGGTCTTATAGCTCAAAATAATTAGTAAATGCATGAAAAATAACAAATGAAGTCAGAAAGGATTGAAACATGATGATGTGGCTTTGAATGGTGCATTTTGAACTCACAAAAAGTCAAGAGTTCAAATAAGTTTTAAAAAATGAAATCCCTTTGTAACTGACGAGTTTCCGTATGAAATGCTGATACTTTGAAAGAGATTGTCCGTTTTGTACACGAAGTGCATCCAGTTTTTGCCGTAACCCTCTCAACTTTCTTGCACATGCTATGTGGATGAAATGATGATACCATGCCAACTTTCAACCTTTTCAGAGTTCATTTGAAATGTTTTTCGATTTTACGGTCTTATAGCTCAAAATAATTAGTAAATGCATGAAAAATAACAAGTGAAGTCAGAAAGGATTGAAAAATGATGATGTGGCTTTGGATGGTGCATTTTGAACACACAAAAATTCAGGAGTTCGAATAAGTTTTAAAAAATGAAATCCCTTTGTAACTGACGAGTTTCCGTATGAAATCCTGATACTTTGAAAGAGATTGTCCGTTTTGTACACGAAGTGCATCCAGTTTTTGCCGTAACCCTCTCAACTTTCTTGCACATGCTATGTGGATGAAATGATGATACCATGCCAACTTTCAACCTTTTCAAAGTTCATTTGAAATGCTTTTCAATTTTAGGGTCTTATAGCTGAAAATAATTAGTAAATGCATGAAAAATAACAAATGAAGTCAGAAAGGATTGAAACATGATGATGTGGCTTTGAATGGTGCATTTTGAACTCACAAAAAGTCACGAGTTCAAATAAGTTTTAAAAAATGAAATCCCTTTGTAACTGACGAGTTTCCGTATGAAATCCTGATACTTTGAAAGAGATTGTCCGTTTTGTACACGAAGTGCATCCAGTTTTTGCCGTAACCCTCTCAACTTTCTTGCACATGCTATGTGGATGAAATGATGATACCATGCCAACTTTCAACCTTTTCAGAGTTCATTTGAAATGTTTTTCGATTTTAGGGTCTTATAGCTCAAAATAATTAGTAAATGCATGAAAAATAACAAGTGAAGTCAGAAAGGATTGAAAAATGATGATGTGGCTTTGGATGGTGCATTTTGAACACACAAAAAGTCAGGAGTTCAAATAAGTTTTAAAAAATGAAATCCCTTTGTAACAGACGAGTTTCCGTATGAAATCCTGATACTTTGAAAGAGATTGTCCGTTTTGTACACGAAGTGCATCCAGTTTTTGCCGTAACCCACTCAACTTTCTTGCACATGCTATGTCGATGAAATGATGATACCATGCCAAATATCAACCTTTTCATAGTTCATTTGAAATGCTTTTCAATTTTAGGGTCTTATAGCTCAAAATAATTAGTAAATGCATGAAAAATAACAAGTGAAGTCAGAAAGGATTGAAAAATGATGATGTGGCTTTGGATGGTGCATTTTGAACACACAAAAAGTCAGGAGTTCAAATAAGTTCAAAAAAAATGAAATCCCTTTGTAACAGACGAGTTTCCGTATGAAATCCTGATACTTTGAAAGAGATTGTCCGTTTTGTACATGAAGTGCATCGAGTTTTCGCCGTAACCCTCTCAACTTTCTTGCACATGCTATGTGGATGAAATGATGATACCATGCCAACTTTCAACCTTTTCAGAGTTCATTTGAAATGCTTTTCAATTTTAGGGTCTTATAGCTCAAAATAATTAGTAAATGCATGAAAAATAACAAATGAAGTCAGAAAGGATTGAAACATGATGATGTGGCTTTGAATGGTGCATTTTGAACTCACAAAAAGTCAAGAGTTCAAATAAGTTTTAAAAAATGAAATCCCTTTGTAACTGACGAGTTTCCGTATGAAATGCTGATACTTTGAAAGAGATTGTCCGTTTTGTACACGAAGTGCATCCAGTTTTTGCCGTAACCCTCTCAACTTTCTTGCACATGCTATGTGGATGAAATGATGATACCATGCCAACTTTCAACCTTTTCAGAGTTCATTTGAAATGTTTTTCGATTTTAGGGTCTTATAGCTCAAAATAATTAGTAAATGCATGAAAAATAACAAGTGAAGTCAGAAAGGATTGAAAAATGATGATGTGGCTTTGGATGGTGCATTTTGAACACACAAAAATTCAGGAGTTCGAATAAGTTTTAAAAAATGAAATCCCTTTGTAACTGACGAGTTTCCGTATGAAATCCTGATACTTTGAAAGAGATTGTCCGTTTTGTACACGAAGTGCATCCAGTTTTTGCCGTAACCCTCTCAACTTTCTTGCACATGCTATGTGGATGAAATGATGATACCATGCCAACTTTCAACCTTTTCAAAGTTCATTTGAAATGCTTTTCAATTTTAGGGTCTTATAGCTCAAAATAATTAGTAAATGCATGAAAAATAACAAATGAAGTCAGAAAGGATTGAAACATGATGATGTGGCTTTGAATGGTGCATTTTGAACTCACAAAAAGTCACGAGTTCAAATAAGTTTTAAAAAATGAAATCCCTTTGTAACTGACGAGTTTCCGTATGAAATCCTTATACTTTGAAAGAGATTGTCCGTTTTGTACACGAAGTGCATCCAGTTTTTGCCGTAACCCTCTCAACTTTCTTGCACATGCTATGTGGATGAAATGATGATACCATGCCAACTTTCAACCTTTTCAGAGTTCATTTGAAATGTTTTTCGATTTTAGGGTCTTATAGCTCAAAATAATTAGTAAATGCATGAAAAATAACAAGTGAAGTCAGAAAGGATTGAAAAATGATGATGTGGCTTTGGATGGTGCATTTTGAACACACAAAAAGTCAGGAGTTCAAATAAGTTTTAAAAAATGAAATCCCTTTGTAACAGACGATTTTCCGTATGAAATCCTGATACTTTGAAAGAGATTGTCCGTTTTGTACACGAAGTGCATCCAGTTTTTGCCGTAACCCTCTCAACTTTCTTGCACATGCTATGTGGATGAAATGATGATACCATGCCAACTTTCAACCTTTTCAGAGTTCATTTGAAATGTTTTTCGATTTTAGGGTCTTATAGCTCAAAATAATTAGTAAATGCATGAAAAATAACAAGTGAAGTCAGAAAGGATTGAAAAATGATGATGTGGCTTTGGATGGTGCATTTTGAACACACAAAAATTCAGGAGTTCGAATAAGTTTTAAAAAATGAAATCCCTTTGTAACTGACGAGTTTCCGTATGAAATCCTGATACTTTGAAAGAGATTGTCCGTTTTGTACACGAAGTGCATCCAGTTTTTGCCGTAACCCTCTCAACTTTCTTGCACATGCTATGTGGATGAAATGATGATACCATGCCAACTTTCAACCTTTTCAAAGTTCATTTGAAATGCTTTTCAATTTTAGGGTCTTATAGCTCAAAATAATTAGTAAATGCATGAAAAATAACAAATGAAGTCAGAAAGGATTGAAACATGATGATGTGGCTTCGAATGGTGCATTTTGAACTCACAAAAAGTCACGAGTTCAAATAAGTTTTAAAAAATGAAATCCCTTTGTAACTGACGAGTTTCCGTATGAAATCCTGATACTTTGAAAGAGATTGTCCGTTTTGTACACGAAGTGCATCCAGTTTTTGCCGTAACCCTCTCAACTTTCTTGCACATGCTATGTGGATGAAATGATGATACCATGCCAACTTTCAACCTTTTCAGAGTTCATTTGAAATGTATTTCGATTTTAGGGTCTTATAGCTCAAAATAATTAGTAAATGCATGAAAAATAACAAGTGAAGTCAGAAAGGATTGAAAAATGATGATGTGGCTTTGGATGGTGCATTTTGAACACACAAAAATTCAGGAGTTCGAATAAGTTTTAAAAAATGAAATCCCTTTGTAACTGACGAGTTTCCGTATGAAATCCTGATACTTTGAAAGAGATTGTCCGTTTTGTACACGAAGTGCATCCAGTTTTTGCCGTAACCCTCTCAACTTTCTTGCACATGCTATGTGGATGAAATGATGATACCATGCCAACTTTCAACCTTTTCAAAGTTCATTTGAAATGCTTTTCAATTTTAGGGTCTTATAGCTCAAAATAATTAGTAAATGCATGAAAAATAACAAATGAAGTCAGAAAGGATTGAAACATGATGATGTGGCTTTGAATGGTGCATTTTGAACTCACAAAAAGTCACGAGTTCAAATAAGTTTAAAAAAATGAAATCCCTTTGTAACTGACGAGTTTCCGTATGAAATCCTGATACTTTGAAAGAGATTGTCCGTTTTGTACACGAAGTGCATCCAGTTTTTGCCGTAACCCTCTCAACTTTCTTGCACATGCTATGTGGATGAAATGATGATACCATGCCAACTTTCAACCTTTTCAGAGTTCATTTGAAATGTTTTTCGATTTTAGGGTCTTATAGCTCAAAATAATTAGTAAATGCATGAAAAATAACAAGTGAAGTCAGAAAGGATTGAAAAATGATGATGTGGCTTTGGATGGTGCATTTTGAACACACAAAAAGTCAGGAGTTCAAATAAGTTTTAAAAAATGAAATCCCTTTGTAACAGACGATTTTCCGTATGAAATCCTGATACTTTGAAAGAGATTGTCCGTTTTGTACACGAAGTGCATCCAGTTTTTGCCGTAACCCACTCAACTTTCTTGCACATGCTATGTCGATGAAATGATGATACCATGCCAACTTTCAACCTTTTCAGAGTTCATTTGAAATGTTTTTCGATTTTAGGGTCTTATAGCTCAAAATAATTAGTAAATGCATGAAAAATAACAAGTGAAGTCAGAAAGGATTGAAAAATGATGATGTGGCTTTGGATGGTGCATTTTGAACACACAAAAATTCAGGAGTTCGAATAAGTTTTAAAAAATGAAATCCCTTTGTAACTGACGAGTTTCCGTATGAAATCCTGATACTTTGAAAGAGATTGTCCGTTTTGTACACGAAGTGCATCCAGTTTTTGCCGTAACCCTCTCAACTTTCTTGCACATGCTATGTGGATGAAATGATGATACCATGCCAACTTTCAACCTTTTCAAAGTTCATTTGAAATGCTTTTCAATTTTAGGGTCTTATAGCTCAAAATAATTAGTAAATGCATGAAAAATAACAAATGAAGTCAGAAAGGATTGAAACATGATGATGTGGCTTTGAATGGTGCATTTTGAACTCACAAAAAGTCACGAGTTCAAATAAGTTTAAAAAAATGAAATCCCTTTGTAACTGACGAGTTTCCGTATGAAATCCTGATACTTTGAAAGAGATTGTCCGTTTTGTACACGAAGTGCATCCAGTTTTTGCCGTAACCCACTCAACTTTCTTGCACATGCTATGTCGATGAAATGATGATACCATGCCAAATATCAACCTTTTCAGAGTTCATTTGAAATGCTTTTCAATTTTAGGGTCTTATCGCTCAAAATAATTAGTAAATGCATGAAAAATAACAAGTGAAGTCAGAAAGGATTGAAAAATGATGATGTGGCTTTGGATGGTGCATTTTGAACACACAAAAAGTCAGGAGTTCAAATAAGTTTTAAAAAATGAAATCCCTTTGTAATAGACGAGTTTCCGTATGAAATCCTGATACTTTGAAAGAGATTGTCTGTTTTGTACACGAAGTGCATCCAGTTTTTGCCGTAACCCTCTCAACATTCTTGCACACGCTATGTGGATGAAATGATGATACCATGCCAACTTTCAACCTTTTCAGAGTTCATTTGAAATGCTTTTCAATTTTAGGGTCTTATAGCTCAAAATAATTAGTAAATGCATGAAAAATAACAAATGAAGTCAGAAAGGATTGAAACATGATGATGTGGCTTTGAATGGTGCATTTTGAACTCACAAAAAGTCAAGAGTTCAAATAAGTTTTAAAAAATGAAATCCCTTTGTAACTGACGAGTTTCCGTATGAAATGCTGATACTTTGAAAGAGATTGTCCGTTTTGTACACGAAGTGCATCCAGTTTTTGCCGTAACCCTCTCAACTTTCTTGCACATGCTATGTGGATGAAATGATGATACCATGCCAACTTTCAACCTTTTCAGAGTTCATTTGAAATGTTTTTCGATTTTAGGGTCTTATAGCTCAAAATAATTAGTAAATGCATGAAAAATAACAAGTGAAGTCAGAAAGGATTGAAAAATGATGATGTGGCTTTGGATGGTGCATTTTGAACACACAAAAATTCAGGAGTTCGAATAAGTTTTAAAAAATGAAATCCCTTTGTAACTGACGAGTTTCCGTATGAAATCCTGATACTTTGAAAGAGATTGTCCGTTTTGTACACGAAGTACATCCAGTTTTTGCCGTAACCCTCTCAACTTTCTTGCACATGCTATGTGGATGAAATGATGATACCATGCCAACTTTCAACCTTTTCAAAGTTCATTTGAAATGCTTTTCAATTTTAGGGTCTTATAGCTCAAAATAATTAGTAAATGCATGAAAAATAACAAATGAAGTCAGAAAGGATTGAAACATGATGATGTGGCTTTGAATGGTGCATTTTGAACTCACAAAAAGTCACGAGTTCAAATAAGTTTTAAAAAATGAAATCCCTTTGTAACTGACGAGTTTCCTTATGAAATCCTGATACTTTGAAAGAGATTGTCCGTTTTGTACACGAAGTGCATCCAGTTTTTGCCGTAACCCTCTCAACTTTCTTGCACATGCTATGTGGATGAAATGATGATACCATGCCAACTTTCAACCTTTTCAGAGTTCATTTGAAATGTTTTTCGATTTTAGGGTCTTATAGCTCAAAATAATTAGTAAATGCATGAAAAATAACAAGTGAAGTCAGAAAGGATTGAAAAATGATGATGTGGCTTTGGATGGTGCATTTTGAACACACAAAAAGTCAGGAGTTCGAATAAGTTTTAAAAAATGAAATCCCTTTGTAACAGACGATTTTCCGTATGAAATCCTGATACTTTGAAAGAGATTGTCCGTTTTGTACACGAAGTGCATCCAGTTTTTGCCGTAACCCACTCAACTTTCTTGCACATGCTATGTCGATGAAATGATGATACCATGCCAAATATCAACCTTTTCAGAGTTCATTTGAAATGCTTTTCAATTTTAGGGTCTTATCGCTCAAAATAATTAGTAAATGCATGAAAAATAACAAGTGAAGTCAGAAAGGATTGAAAAATGATGATGTGGCTTTGGATGGTGCATTTTGAACACACAAAAAGTCAGGAGTTCGAATAAGTTTTAAAAAATGAAATCCCTTTGTAATAGACGAGTTTCCGTATGAAATCCTGATACTTTGAAAGAGATTGTCTGTTTTGTACACGAAGTGCATCCAGTTTTTGCCGTAACCCTCTCAACATTCTTGCACACGCTATGTGGATGAAATGATGATACCATGCCAACTTTCAACCTTTTCAGAGTTCATTTGAAATGCTTTTCAATTTTACGGTCTTATAGCTCAAAATAATTAGTAAATGCATGAAAAATAACAAGTGAAGTCAGAAAGGATTGAAAAATGATGATGTGGCTTTGGATGGTGCATTTTGAACACACAAAAAGTCAGGAGTTCAAATAAGTTTAAAAAAATGAAATCCCTTTGTAACAGACGAGTTTCCGTATGAAATCCTGATACTTTGAAAGAGATTGTCCGTTTTGTACATGAAGTGCATCGAGTTTACGCCGTAACCCTCTCAACTTTCTTGCACATGCTATGTGGATGAAATGATGATACCATGCCAACTTTCAACCTTTTCAGAGTTCATTTGAAATGCTTTTCAATTTTAGGGTCTTATAGCTCAAAATAATTAGTAAATGCATGAAAAATAACAAATGAAGTCAGAAAGGATTGAAAAATGATGATGTGGCTTTGGATGGTGCATTTTGAACACACAAAAAGTCAGGAGTTCGAATAAGTTTTAAAAATGAAATCCCTTTGTAACAGACGAGTTTCCGTATGAAATCCTGATACTTTGAAAGAGATTGTCCGTTTTGTACACGAAGTGCATCCAGTTTTTGCCGTAACCCTCTCAACTTTCTTGCACATGCTATGTCGATGAAATGATGATACCATGCCAAATATCAACCTTTTCAGAGTTCATTTGAAATGCTTTTCAATTTTAGGGTCTTATAGCTCAAAATAATTAGTAAATGCATGAAAAATAACAAATGAAGTCAGAAAGGATTGAAAAATGATGATGTGGCTTTGGATGGTGCATTTTGAACACACAAAAAGTCAGGAGTTCGAATAAGTTTTAAAAAATGAAATCCCTTTGTAACTGACGAGTTTCCGTATGAAATCCTGATACTTTGAAAGAGATTGTCCGTTTTGTACACGAAGTGCATCCAGTTTTTGCCGTAACCCTCTCAACTTTCTTGCACATGCTATGTGGATGAAATGATGATACCATGCCAACTTTCAACCTTTTCAAAGTTCATTTGAAATGCTTTTCAATTTTAGGGTCTTATAGCTCAAAATAATTAGTAAATGCATGAAAAATAACAAATGAAGTCAGAAAGGATTGAAACATGATGATGTGGCTTTGAATGGTGCATTTTGAACTCACAAAAAGTCACGAGTTCAAATAAGTTTTAAAAAATGAAATCCCTTTGTAACTGACGAGTTTCCGTATGAAATCCTGATACTTTGAAAGAGATTGTCCGTTTTGTACACGAAGTGCATCCAGTTTTTGCCGTAACCCTCTCAACTTTCTTGCACATGCTATGTGGATGAAATGATGATACCATGCCAACTTTCAACCTTTTCAAAGTTCATTTGAAATGCTTTTCAATTTTAGGGTCTTATAGCTCAAAATAATTAGTAAATGCATGAAAAATAACAAATGAAGTCAGAAAGGATTGAAACATGATGATGTGGCTTTGAATGGTGCATTTTGAACTCACAAAAAGTCACGAGTTCAAATAAGTTTTAAAAAATGAAATCCCTTTGTAACTGACGAGTTTCCGTATGAAATCCTGATACTTTGAAAGAGATTGTCCGTTTTGTACACGAAGTGCATCCAGTTTTTGCCGTAACCCTCTCAACTTTCTTGCACATGCTATGTGGATGAAATGATGATACCATGCCAACTTTCAACATTTTCAGAGTTCATTTGAAATGTTTTTCGATTTTAGGGTCTTATAGCTCAAAATAATTAGTAAATGCATGAAAAATAACAAGTGAAGTCAGAAAGGATTGAAAAATGATGATGTGGCTTTGGATGGTGCATTTTGAACACACAAAAAGTCAGGAGTTCAAATAAGTTTTAAAAAATGAAATCCCTTTGTAACAGACGATTTTCCGTATGAAATCCTGATACTTTGAAAGAGATTGTCCGTTTTGTACACGAAGTGCATCCAGTTTTTGCCGTAACCCACTCAACTTTCTTGCACATGCTATGTCGATGAAATGATGATACCATGCCAAATATCAACCTTTTCAGAGTTCATTTGAAATGCTTTTCAATTTTAGGGTCTTATCGCTCAAAATAATTAGTAAATGCATGAAAAATAACAAGTGAAGTCAGAAAGGATTGAAAAATGATGATGTGGCTTTGGATGGTGCATTTTGAACACACAAAAAGTCAGGAGTTCAAATAAGTTTTAAAAAATGAAATCCCTTTGTAATAGACGAGTTTCCGTATGAAATCCTGATACTTTGAAAGAGATTGTCTGTTTTGTACACGAAGTGCATCCAGTTTTTGCCGTAACCCTCTCAACATTCTTGCACACGCTATGTGGATGAAATGATGATACCATGCCAACTTTCAACCTTTTCAGAGTTCATTTGAAATGCTTTTCAATTTTAGGGTCTTATAGCTCAAAATAATTAGTAAATGCATGAAAAATAACAAGTGAAGTCAGAAAGGATTGAAAAATGATGATGTGGCTTTGGATGGTGCATTTTGAACACACAAAAAGTCAGGAGTTCAAATAAGTTTAAAAAAATGAAATCCCTTTGTAACAGACGAGTTTCCGTATGAAATCCTGATACTTTGAAAGAGATTGTCCGTTTTGTACATGAAGTGCATCGAGTTTACGCCGTAACCCTCTCAACTTTCTTGCACATGCTATGTGGATGAAATGATGATACCATGCCAACTTTCAACCTTTTCAGAGTTCATTTGAAATGCTTTTCAATTTTAGGGTCTTATAGCTCAAAATAATTAGTAAATGCATGAAAAATAACAAATGAAGTCAGAAAGGATTGAAACATGATGATGTGGCTTTGAATGGTGCATTTTGAACTCACAAAAAGTCAAGAGTTCAAATAAGTTTTAAAAAATGAAATCCCTTTGTAACTGACGAGTTTCCGTATGAAATCCTGATACTTTGAAAGAGATTGTCCGTTTTGTACACGAAGTGCATCCAGTTTTTGCCGTAACCCTCTCAACTTTCTTGCACATGCTATGTGGATGAAATGATGATACCATGCCAACTTTCAACCTTTTCAGAGTTCATTTGAAATGGTTTTCGATTTTAGGGTCTTATAGCTCAAAATAATTAGTAAATGCATGAAAAATAACAAGTGAAGTCAGAAAGGATTGAAAAATGATGATGTGGCTTTGGATGGTGCATTTTGAACACACAAAAAGTCAGGAGTTCGAATAAGTTTTAAAAAATGAAATCCCTTTGTAACAGACGAGTTTCCGTATGAAATCCTGATACTTTGAAAGAGATTGTCCGTTTTGTACACGAAGTGCATCCAGTTTTTGCCGTAACCCTCTCAACTTTCTTGCACATGCTATGTCGATGAAATGATGATACCATGCCAAATATCAACCTTTTCAGAGTTCATTTGAAATGCTTTTCAATTTTAGGGTCTTATAGCTCAAAATAATTAGTAAATGCATGAAAAATAACAAATGAAGTCAGAAAGGATTGAAAAATGATGATGTGGCTTTGGATGGTGCATTTTGAACACACAAAAAGTCAGGAGTTCGAATAAGTTTTAAAAAATGAAATCCCTTTGTAACTGACGAGTTTCCGTATGAAATCCTGATACTTTGAAAGAGATTGTCCGTTTTGTACACGAAGTGCATCCAGTTTTTGCCGTAACCCTCTCAACTTTCTTGCACATGCTATGTGGATGAAATGATGATACCATGCCAACTTTCAACCTTTTCAAAGTTCATTTGAAATGCTTTTCAATTTTAGGGTCTTATAGCTCAAAATAATTAGTAAATGCATGAAAAATAACAAATGAAGTCAGAAAGGATTGAAACATGATGATGTGGCTTTGAATGGTGCATTTTGAACTCACAAAAAGTCACGAGTTCAAATAAGTTTTAAAAATTGAAATCCCTTTGTAACTGACGAGTTTACGTATGAAATCCTGATACTTTGAAAGAGATTGTCCGTTTTGTACACGAAGTGCATCCAGTTTTTGCCGTAACCCTCTCAACTTTCTTGCACATGCTATGTGGATGAAATGATGATACCATGCCAACTTTCAACCTTTTCAGAGTTCATTTGAAATGGTTTTCGATTTTAGGGTCTTATAGCTCAAAATAATTAGTAAATGCATGAAAAATAACAAGTGAAGTCAGAAAGGATTGAAAAATGATGATGTGGCTTTGGATGGTGCATTTTGAACACACAAAAAGTCAGGAGTTCGAATAAGTTTTAAAAAATGAAATCCCTTTGTAACTGACGAGTTTCCGTATGAAATCCTGATACTTTGAAAGAGATTGTCCGTTTTGTACACGAAGTGCATCCAGTTTTTGCCGTAACCCTCTCAACTTTCTTGCACATGCTATGTCGATGAAATGATGATACCATGCCAAATATCAACCTTTTCAGAGTTCATTTGAAATGCTTTTCAATTTTAGGGTCTTATAGCTCAAAATAATTAGTAAATGCATGAAAAATAACAAATGAAGTCAGAAAGGATTGAAAAATGATGATGTGGCTTTGGATGGTGCATTTTGAACACACAAAAAGTCAGGAGTTCGAATAAGTTTTAAAAAATGAAATCCCTTTGTAACTGACGAGTTTCCGTATGAAATCCTGATACTTTGAAAGAGATTGTCCGTTTTGTACACGAAGTGCATCCAGTTTTTGCCGTAACCCTCTCAACTTTCTTGCACATGCTATGTGGATGAAATGATGATACCATGCCAACTTTCAACCTTTTCAGAGTTCATTTGAAATGCTTTTCGATTTTAGGGTCTTATAGCTCAAAATAATTAGTAAATGCATGAAAAATAACAAATGAAGTCAGAAAGGATTGAAACATGATGATGTGGCTTTGAATGGTGCATTTTGAACTCACAAAAAGTCACGAGTTCAAATAAGTTTTAAAAATTGAAATCCCTTTGTAACTGACGAGTTTACGTATGAAATCCTGATACTTTGAAAGAGATTGTCCGTTTTGTACACGAAGTGCATCCAGTTTTTGCCGTAACCCTCTCAACTTTCTTGCACATGCTATGTGGATGAAATGATGATACCATGCCAACTTTCAACCTTTTCAGAGTTCATTTGAAATGGTTTTCGATTTTAGGGTCTTATAGCTCAAAATAATTAGTAAATGCATGAAAAATAACAAGTGAAGTCAGAAAGGATTGAAAAATGATGATGTGGCTTTGGATGGTGCATTTTGAACACACAAAAAGTCAGGAGTTCGAATAAGTTTTAAAAAATGAAATCCCTTTGTAACAGACGAGTTTCCGTATGAAATCCTGATACTTTGAAAGAGATTGTCCGTTTTGTACACGAAGTGCATCCAGTTTTTGCCGTAACCCTCTCAACTTTCTTGCACATGCTATGTCGATGAAATGATGATACCATGCCAAATATCAACCTTTTCAGAGTTCATTTGAAATGCTTTTCAATTTTAGGGTCTTATAGCTGAAAATAATTAGTAAATGCATGAAAAATAACAAATGAAGTCAGAAAGGATTGAAAAATGATGATGTGGCTTTGGATGGTGCATTTTGAACACACAAAAAGTCAGGAGTTCGAATAAGTTTTAAAAAATGAAATCCCTTTGTAACAGACGAGTTTCCGTATGAAATCCTGATACTTTGAAAGAGATTGTCCGTTTTGTACACGAAGTGCATCCAGTTTTTGCCGTAACCCTCTCAAGTTTCTTGCACATGCTATGTCGATGAAATGATGATACCATTCCAAATATCAACCTTTTCAGAGTTCATTTGAAATGCTTTTCAATTTTAGGGTCTTATAGCTCAAAATAATTAGTAAATGCATGAAAAATAACAAATGAAGTCAGAAAGGATTGAAAAATGATGATGTGGCTTTGGATGGTGCATTTTGAACACACAAAAAGTCAGGAGTTCGAATAAGTTTTAAAAAATGAAATCCCTTTGTAACTGACGAGTTTCCGTATGAAATCCTGATACTTTGAAAGAGATTGTCCGTTTTGTACACGAAGTGCATCCAGTTTTTGCCGTAACCCTCTCAACTTTCTTGCACATGCTATGTGGATGAAATGATGATACCATGCCAACTTTCAACCTTTTCAATGTTCATTTGAAATGCTTTTCAATTTTAGGGTCTTATAGCTCAAAATAATTAGTAAATGCATGAAAAATAACAAATGAAGTCAGAAAGGATTGAAACATGATGATGTGGCTTTGAATGGTGCATTTTGAACTCACAAAAAGTCACGAGTTCAAATAAGTTTTAAAAATTGAAATCCCTTTGTAACTGACGAGTTTACGTATGAAATCCTGATACTTTGAAAGAGATTGTCCGTTTTGTACACGAAGTGCATCCAGTTTTTGCCGTAACCCTCTCAACTTTCTTGCACATGCTATGTGGATGAAATGATGATACCATGCCAACTTTCAACCTTTTCAGAGTTCATTTGAAATGGTTTTCGATTTTAGGGTCATATAGCTCAAAATAATTAGTAAATGCATGAAAAATAACAAGTGAAGTCAGAAAGGATTGAAAAATGATGATGTGGCTTTGGATGGTGCATTTTGAACACACAAAAAGTCAGGAGTTCGAATAAGTTTTAAAAAATGAAATCCCTTTGTAACAGACGAGTTTCCGTATGAAATCCTGATACTTTGAAAGAGATTGTCCGTTTTGTACACGAAGTGCATCCAGTTTTTGCCGTAACCCTCTCAACTTTCTTGCACATGCTATGTCGATGAAATGATGATACCATGCCAAATATCAACCTTTTCAGAGTTCATTTGAAATGCTTTTCAATTTTAGGGTCTTATAGCTCAAAATAATTAGTAAATGCATGAAAAATAACAAATGAAGTCAGAAAGGATTGAAAAATGATGATGTGGCTTTGGATGGTGCATTTTGAACACACAAAAAGTCAGGAGTTCGAATAAGTTTTAAAAAATGAAATCCCTTTGTAACAGACGAGTTTCCGTATGAAATCCTGATACTTTGAAAGAGATTGTCCGTTTTGTACACGAAGTGCATCCAGTTTTTGCCGTAACCCTCTCAACTTTCTTGCACATGCTATGTCGATGAAATGATGATACCATGCCAAATATCAACCTTTTCAGAGTTCATTAGAAATGCTTTTCAATTTTAGGGTCTTATAGCTCAAAATAATTAGTAAATGCATGAACAATAACAAATGAAGTCAGAAAGGATTGAAAAATGATGATGTGGCTTTGGATGGTGCATTTTGAACACACAAAAAGTCAGGAGTTCGAATAAGTTTTAAAAAATGAAATCCCTTTGTAACTGACGAGTTTCCGTATGAAATCCTGATACTTTGAAAGAGATTGTCCGTTTTGTACACGAAGTGCATCCAGTTTTTGCCGTAACCCTCTCAACTTTCTTGCACATGCTATGTGGATGAAATGATGATACCATGCCAACTTTCAACCTTTTCAAAGTTCATTTGAAATGCTTTTCAATTTTAGGGTCTTATAGCTCAAAATAATTAGTAAATGCATGAAAAATAACAAATGAAGTCAGAAAGGATTGAAACATGATGATGTGGCTTTGAATGGTGCATTTTGAACTCACAAAAAGTCACGAGTACAAATAAGTTTTAAAAATTGAAATCCCTTTGTAACTGACGAGTTTACGTATGAAATCCTGATACTTTGAAAGAGATTGTCCGTTTTGTACACGAAGTGCATCCAGTTTTTGCCGTAACCCTCTCAACTTTCTTGCACATGCTATGTGGATGAAATGATGATACCATGCCAACTTTCAACCTTTTCAGAGTTCATTTGAAATGGTTTTCGATTTTAGGGTCATATAGCTCAAAATAATTAGTAAATGCATGAAAAATAACAAGTGAAGTCAGAAAGGATTGAAAAATGATGATGTGGCTTTGGATGGTGCATTTTGAACACACAAAAAGTCAGGAGTTCGAATAAGTTTTAAAAAATGAAATCCCTTTGTAACAGACGAGTTTCCGTATGAAATCCTGATACTTTGAAAGAGATTGTCCGTTTTGTACACGAAGTGCATCCAGTTTTTGCCGTAACCCTCTCAACTTTCTTGCACATGCTATGTCGATGAAATGATGATACCATGCCAAATATCAACCTTTTCAGAGTTCATTTGAAATGCTTTTCAATTTTAGGGTCTTATAGCTCAAAATAATTAGTAAATGCATGAAAAATAACAAATGAAGTCAGAAAGGATTGAAAAATGATGATGTGGCTTTGGATGGTGCATTTTGAACACACAAAAAGTCAGGAGTTCGAATAAGTTTTAAAAAATGAAATCCCTTTGTAACAGACGAGTTTCCGTATGAAATCCTGATACTTTGAAAGAGATTGTCCGTTTTGTACACGAAGTGCATCCAGTTTTTGCCGTAACCCTCTCAAGTTTCTTGCACATGCTATGTCGATGAAATGATGATACCATGCCAAATATCAACCTTTTCAGAGTTCATTTGAAATGCTTTTCAATTTTAGGGTCTTATAGCTCAAAATAATTACTAAATGCATGAAAAATAACAAATGAAGTCAGAAAGGATTGAAAAATGATGATGTGGCTTTGGATGGTGCATTTTGAACACACAAAAAGTCAGGAGTTCGAATAAGTTTTAAAAAATGAAATCCCTTTGTAACTGACGAGTTTCCGTATGAAATCCTGATACTTTGAAAGAGATTGTCCGTTTTGTACACGAAGTGCATCCAGTTTTTGCCGTAACCCTCTCAACTTTCTTGCACATGCTATGTGGATGAAATGATGATACCATGCCAACTTTCAACCTTTTCAGAGTTCATTTGAAATGCTTTTCAATTTTAGGGTCTTATAGCTCAAAATAATTAGTAAATGCATGAAAAATAACAAATGAAGTCAGAAAGGATTGAAACATGATGATGTGGCTTTGGATGGTGCATTTTGAACACACAAAAAGTCAGGAGTTCGAATAAGTTTTAAAAAATGAAATCCCTTTGTAACTGACGAGTTTCCGTATGAAATCCTGATACTTTGAAAGAGATCGTCTGTTTTGTACACGAAGTGCATCCAGTTTTTGCCGTAACCCTCTCAACTTTCTTGCACATGCTATGTGGATGAAATGATGATACCATGCCAACTTTCAACCTTTTCAAAGTTCATTTGAAATGCTTTTCAATTTTAGGGTCTTATAGCTCAAAATAATTAGTAAATGCATGAAAAATAACAAATGAAGTCAGAAAGGATTGAAACATGATGATGTGGCTTTGAATGGTGCATTTTGAACTCACAAAAAGTCACGAGTACAAATAAGTTTTAAAAATTGAAATCCCTTTGTAACTGACGAGTTTACGTATGAAATCCTGATACTTTGAAAGAGATTGTCCGTTTTGTACACGAAGTGCATCCAGTTTTTGCCGTAACCCTCTCAACTTTCTTGCACATGCTATGTGGATGAAATGATGATACCATGCCAACTTTCAACCTTTTCAGAGTTCATTTGAAATGGTTTTCGATTTTAGGGTCATATAGCTCAAAATAATTAGTAAATGCATGAAAAATAACAAGTGAAGTCAGAAAGGATTGAAAAATGATGATGTGGCTTTGGATGGTGCATTTTGAACACACAAAAAGTCAGGAGTTCGAATAAGTTTTAAAAAATGAAATCCCTTTGTAACAGACGAGTTTCCGTATGAAATCCTGATACTTTGAAAGAGATTGTCCGTTTTGTACACGAAGTGCATCCAGTTTTTGCCGTAACCCTCTCAACTTTCTTGCACATGCTATGTCGATGAAATGATGATACCATGCCAAATATCAACCTTTTCAGAGTTCATTTGAAATGCTTTTCAATTTTAGGGTCTTATAGCTCAAAATAATTAGTAAATGCATGAAAAATAACAAATGAAGTCAGAAAGGATTGAAAAATGATGATGTGGCTTTGGATGGTGCATTTTGAACACACAAAAAGTCAGGAGTTCGAATAAGTTTTAAAAAATGAAATCCCTTTGTAACAGACGAGTTTCCGTATGAAATCCTGATACTTTGAAAGAGATTGTCCGTTTTGTACACGAAGTGCATCCAGTTTTTGCCGTAACCCTCTCAAGTTTCTTGCACATGCTATGTCGATGAAATGATGATACCATGCCAAATATCAACCTTTTCAGAGTTCATTTGAAATGCTTTTCAATTTTAGGGTCTTATAGCTCAAAATAATTAGTAAATGCATGAAAAATAACAAATGAAGTCAGAAAGGATTGAAAAATGATGATGTGGCTTTGGATGGTGCATTTTGAACACACAAAAAGTCAGGAGTTCGAATAAGTTTTAAAAAATGAAATCCCTTTGTAACTGACGAGTTTCCGTATGAAATCCTGATACTTTGAAAGAGATTGTCCGTTTTGTACACGAAGTGCATCCAGTTTTTGCCGTAACCCTCTCAACTTTCTTGCACATGCTATGTGGATGAAATGATGATACCATGCCAACTTTCAACCTTTTCAAAGTTCATTTGAAATGCTTTTCAATTTTAGGGTCTTATAGCTCAAAATAATTAGTAAATGCATGAAAAATAACAAATGAAGTCAGAAAGGATTGAAACATGATGATGTGGCTTTGAATGGTGCATTTTGAACTCACAAAAAGTCACGAGTTCAAATAAGTTTTAAAAATTGAAATCCCTTTGTAACTGACGAGTTTACGTATGAAATCCTGATACTTTGAAAGAGATTGTCCGTTTTGTACACGAAGTGCATCCAGTTTTTGCCGTAACCCTCTCAACTTTCTTGCACATGCTATGTGGATGAATTGATGATACCATGCCAACTTTCAACCTTTTCAGTGTTCATTTGAAACGTTTTTCGATTTTAGGGTCTTATAGCTCAAAATAATTAGTAAATGCATGAAAAATAACAAGTGAAGTCAGAAAGGATTGAAAAATGATGATGTGGCTTTGGATGGTGCATTTTGAACACACAAAAAGTCAGGAGTTCAAATAAGTTTTAAAAAATGAAATCCCTTTGTAACAGACGAGTTTCCGTATGAAATCCTGATACTTTGAAAGAGATTGTCCGTTTTGTACACGAAGTGCATCCAGTTTTTGCCGTAACCCACTCAACTTTCTTGCACATGCTATGTGGATGAAATGATGATACCATGCCAAATATCAACCTTTTCAGAGTTCATTTGAAACGTTTTTCGATTTTAGGGTCTTATAGCTCAAAATAATTAGTAAATGCATGAAAAATAACAAGTGAAGTCAGAAAGGATTGAAAAATGATGATGTGGCTTTGGATGGTGCATTTTGAACACACAAAAAGTCAGGAGTTCAAATAAGTTTTAAAAAATGAAATCCCTTTGTAACAGACGAGTTTCCGTATGAAATCCTGATACTTTGAAAGAGATTGTCCGTTTTGTACACGAAGTGCATCCAGTTTTTGCCGTAACCCACTCAACTTTCTTGCACATGCTATGTCGATGAAATGATGATACCATGCCAAATATCAACCTTTTCAGAGTTCATTTGAAATGCTTTTCAATTTTAGGGTCTTATAGCTCAAAATAATTAGTAAATGCATGAAAAATAACAAGTGAAGTCAGAAAGGATTGAAAAATGATGATGTGGCTTTGGATGGTGCATTTTGAACACACAAAAAGTCAGGAGTTCAAATAAGTTTTAAAAAATGAAATCCCTTTGTAACAGACGAGTTTCCCTATGAAATCCTGATACTTTGAAAGAGATTGTCTGTTTTGTACACGAAGTGCATCCAGTTTTTGCCGTAACCCTCTCAACATTCTTGCACACGCTATGTGGATGAAATGATGATACCATGCCAACTTTCAACCTTTTCAGAGTTCATTTGAAATGCTTTTCAATTTTAGGGTCTTATAGCTCAAAATAATTAGTAAATGCATGAAAAATAACAAGTGAAGTCAGAAAGGATTGAAAAATGATGATGTGGCTTTGGATGGTGCATTTTGAACACACAAAAAGTCAGGAGTTCAAATAAGTTTAAAAAAATGAAATCCCTTTGTAACAGACGAGTTTCCGTATGAAATCCTGATACTTTGAAAGAGATTGTCCGTTTTGTACATGAAGTGCATCGAGTTTTCGCAGTAACCCTCTCAACTTTCTTGCACATGCTATGTGGATGAAATGATGATACCATGCCAACTTTCAACCTTTTAAGAGTTCATTTGAAATGTTTTTCGATTTTAGGGTCTTATAGCTCAAAATAATTAGTAAATGCATGAAAAATAACAAGTGAAGTCAGAAAGGATTGAAAAATGATGATGTGGCTTTGGATGGTGCATTTTGAACACACAAAAAGTCAGGAGTTCGAATAAGTTTTAAAAAATGAAATCCCTTTGTAACAGACGAGTTTCCGTATGAAATCCTGATACTTTGAAAGAGATTGTTCGTTTTGTACACGAAGTGCATCCAGTTTTTGCCGTAACCCTCTCAACTTTCTTGCACATGCTATGTCGATGAAATGATGATACCATGCCAACTTTCAACCTTTTCAGAGTTCATTTGAAATGCTTTTCAATTTTAGGGTCTTATAGCTCAAAATAATTAGTAAATGCATGAAAAATAACAAGTGAAGTCAGAAAGGATTGAAAAATGATGATGTGGCTTTGGATGGTGCATTTTGAACACACAAAAAGTCAGGAGTTCAAATAAGTTTTAAAAAATGAAATCCCTTTGTAACTGACGAGTTTCCGTATGAAATCCTGATACTTTGAAAGAGATTGTCCGTTTTGTACATGAAGTGCATCGAGTTTTCGCAGTAACCCTCTCAACTTTCTTGCACATGCTATGTGGATGAAATGATGATACCATGCCAACTTTCAACCTTTTCAGAGTTCATTTGAAATGTTTTTCGATTTTAGGGTCTTATAGCTCAAAATAATTAGTAAATGCATGAAAAATAACAAGTGAAGTCAGAAAGGATTGAAAAATGATGATGTGGCTTTGGATGGTGCATTTTGAACACACAAAAAGTCAGGAGTTCGAATAAGTTTTAAAAAATGAAATCCCTTTGTAACAGACGAGTTTCCGTATGAAATCCTGATACTTTGAAAGAGATTGTTCGTTTTGTACACGAAGTGCATCCAGTTTTTGCCGTAACCCTCTCAACTTTCTTGCACATGCTATGTCGATGAAATGATGATACCATGCCAACTTTCAACCTTTTCAGAGTTCATTTGAAATGCTTTTCAATTTTAGGGTCTTATAGCTCAAAATAATTAGTAAATGCATGAAAAATAACAAGTGAAGTCAGAAAGGATTGAAAAATGATGATGTGGCTTTGGATGGTGCATTTTGAACACACAAAAAGTCAGGAGTTCAAATAAGTTTTAAAAAATGAAATCCCTTTGTAACTGACGAGTTTCCGTATGAAATCCTGATACTTTGAAAGAGATTGTCCGTTTTGTACACGAAGTGCATCCAGTTTTTGCCGTAACCCTCTCAACTTTCTTGCACATGCTATGTGGATGAAATGATGATACCATGCCAACTTTCAACCTTTTCAGAGTTCATTTGAAACGTTTTTCGATTTTAGGGTCTTATAGCTCAAAATAATTAGTAAATGCATGAAAAATAACAAGTGAAGTCAGAAAGGATTGAAAAATGATGATGTGGCTTTGGATGGTGCATTTTGAACACACAAAAAGTCAGGTGTTCAAATAAGTTTTAAAAAATGAAATCCCTTTGTAACAGACGAGTTTCCGTATGAAATCCTGATACTTTGAAAGAGATTGTCCGTTTTGTACACGAAGTGCATCCAGTTTTTGCCGTAACCCTCTCAACTTTCTTGCACATGCTATGTGGATGAAATGATGATACCATGCCAACTTTCAACCTTTTCAGAGTTCATTTGAAATGCTTTTCAATTTTAGGGTCTTATAGCTCAAAATAATTAGTAAATGCATGAAAAATAACAGGTGAAGTCAGAAAGGATTGAAAAATGATGATGTGGCTTTGGATGGTGCATTTTGAACACAGAAAAAGTCAGGAGTTCATATAAGTTTTAAAAAATGAAATCCCTTTGTAACAGACGAGTTTCCGTATGAAATCCTGATACTTTGAAAGAGATTGTCCGTTTTGTACACGAAGTGCATCCTGTTTTTGCCGTAACATTCTCAACTTTCTTGCACATGCTATGTGGATGAAATGATGATACCATGCCAACTTTCAACCTTTTCAGAGTTCATTTGAAATGCTTTTCAATTTTAGGGTCTTATAGCTCAAAATAATTAGTAAATGCATGAAAAATAACAACTGAAGTCACAAAGGATTGAAAAATGATGATGTGGCTTTGGATGGTGCATTTTGAACACAAAAAAAGTCAGGAGTTCAAATAAGTTTTAAAAAATGAAATCCCTTTGTAACAGACGAGTTTCCATATGAAATCCTGATACTTTGAAAGAGATTGTCCGTTTTGTACACGAAGTGCATCTTGTTTTTGCCGTAACCCTCTCAACTTTCTTGCACATGCTATGTGGATGAAATGATGATACCATGCCAACTTTCAACCTTTTCAGAGTTCATTTGAAATGGTTTTCAATTTTAGGGTCTTATAGCTCAAAATAATTAGTAAATGCATGAAAAATAACAAGTGAAGTCAGAAAGGATTGAAAAATGATGATCTGGCTTTGGATGGTGCATTTTGAACACACAAAAAGTTAGGAGTTCAAATTAGTTTTAAAAAATGAAATCCCTTTGTAACTGACGAGTTTCCGTATGAAATCCTGATTCTTTGAAAGAGATTGTCTGTTTTGTACACGAAGTGCATCCAGTTTTTGCCGTAACCCTCTCAACATTCTTGCACACGCTATGTGGATGAAATGATGATACCATACCAACTTTCAACCTTTTCAGAGTTCATTTGAAATGCTTTTCAATTTTAGGGTCTTATAGCTCAAAATAATTAGTAAATGCATGAAAAATAACAAGTGAAGTCAGAAAGGATTGAAAAATGATGATGTGGCTTTGGATGGTGCATTTTGAACACACAAAAAGTCAGGAGTTCGAATAAGTTTTAAAAAATGAAATCCCTTTGTAAGAGACGAGTTTCCGTATGAAATCCTGATACTTTGAAAGAGATTGTCCGTTTTGTACACGAAGTGCATCCAGTTTTTGCCGTAACCCTCTCAACTTTCTTGCACATGCTATGTCGATGAAATGATGATACCATGCCAAATATCAACCTTTTCAGAGTTCATTTGAAATGCTTTTCAATTTTAGGGTCTTACAGCTCAAAATAATTAGTAAATGCATGAAAAATAACAAGTGAAGTCAGAAAGGATTGAAAAATGATGATGTGGCTTTGGATGGTGCATTTTGAACACACAAAAAGTCAGGAGTTCAAATAAGTTTTAAAAAATGAAATCCCTTTGTAACAGACGAGTTTCCGTATGAAATCCTGATACTTTAAAAGAGATTGTCCGTTTTGTACACGAAGTGCATCCAGTTTTTGCCGTAACCCTCTCAACATTCTTGCACACGCTATGTGGATGAAATGATGATACCATGCCAAATATCAACCTTTTCAGAGTTCATTTGAAATGCTTTTCAATTTTAGGGTCTTATAGCTCAAAATAATTAGTAAATGCATGAAAAATAACAAGTGAAGTCAGAAAGGATTGAAAAATGATGATGTGGCTTTGGATGGTGCATTTTGAACACACAAAAAGTCAGGAGTTCAAATAAGTTTAAAAAAATGAAATCCCTTTGTAACAGACGAGTTTCCGTATGAAATCCTGATACTTTGAAAGAGATTGTCCGTTTTGTACATGAAGTGCATCCAGTTTTCGCCGTAACCCTCTCAACTTTCTTGCACATGCTATGTGGATGAAATGATGATACCATGCCAACTTTCAACCTTTTCAGAGTTCATTTGAAATGCTTTTCGATTTTAGGGTCTTATAGCTCAAAATAATTAGTAAATGCATGAAAAATAACAAGTGAAGTCAGAAAGGATTGAAAAATGATGATGTGGCTTTGGATGGTGCATTTTGAACTCACAAAAAGTCAGGAGTTCAAATAAGTTTTAAAAAATGAAATCCCTTTGTAACTGACGAGTTTCCATATGAAATCCTGATACTTTGAAAGAGATTGTCCGTTTTGTACACGAAGTGCATCCAGTTTTTGCCGTAACCCTCTCAACTTTCTTGCACATGCTATGTGGATGAAATGATGATACCATGCCAACTTTCAACCTTTTCAGAGTTCATTTGAAATGCTTTTCAATTTTAGGGTCTTATAGCTCAAAATAATTAGTAAATGCATGAAAATAACAAATGAAGTCAGAAAGGATTGAAACATGATGATGTGGCTTTGAATGGTGCATTTTGAACTCACAAAAAGTCACGAGTTCAAATAAGTTTAAAAAAATGAAATCCCTTTGTAACTGACGAGTTTCCGTATGAAATGTTGATACTTTGAAAGAGATTGTCCGTTTTGTACACGAAGTGCATCCAGTTTTTGCCGTAACCCTCTCAACTTTCTTGCACATGCTATGTGGATGAAATTATGATACCATGCCAACTTTCAACCTTTTCAGAGTTCATTTGAAATGTTTTTCGATTTTAGGGTCTTATAGCTCAAAATAATTAGTAAATGCATGAAAAATAACAAGTGAAGTCAGAAAGGATTGAAAAATGATGATGTGGCTTTGGATGGTGCATTTTGAACACACAAAAAGTCAGGAGTTCGAATAAGTTTTAAAAAATGAAATCCCTTTGTAACTGACGAGTTTTCGTATGAAATCCTGATACTTTGAAAGAGATTGTCCGTTTTGTACACGAAGTGCATCCAGTTTTTGCCGTAACCCTCTCAACTTTCTTGCACATGCTATGTGGATGAAATGATGATACCATGCCAACTTTCAACCTTTTCAAAGTTCATTTGAAATGCTTTTCAATTTTAGGGTCTTATAGCTCAAAATAATTAGTAAATGCATGAAAAATAACAAATGAAGTCAGAAAGGATTGAAACATGATAATGTGGCTTTGAATGGTGCATTTTGAACTCACAAAAAGTCACGAGTTCAAATAAGTTTTAAAAAATGAAATCCCTTTGTAACTGACGAGTTTCCGTATGAAATCCTGATACTTCGAAAGAGATTGTCCGTTTTGTACACGAAGTGCATCCAGTTTTTGCCGTAACCCTCTCAACTTTCTTGCACATGCTATGTGGATGAAATGATGATACCATGCCAACTTTCAACCTTTTCAGAGTTCATTTGAAACGTTTTTCGATTTTAGGGTCTTATAGCTCAAAATAATTAGTAAATGCATGAAAAATAACAAGTGAAGTCAGAAAGGATTGAAAAATGATGATGTGGCTTTGGATGGTGCATTTTGAACACACAAAAAGTCAGGAGTTCAGATAAGTTTTAAAAAATGAAATCCCTTTGTAACAGACGAGTTTCCGTATGAAATCCTGATACTTTGAAAGAGATTGTCCGTTTTGTACACGAAGTGCATCCAGTTTTTGCCGTAACCCACTCAACTTTCTTGCACATGCTATGTCGATGAAATGATGATACCATGCCAAATATCAACCTTTTCAGAGTTCATTTGAAATGCTTTTCAATTTTAGGGTCTTATAGCTCAAAATAATTAGTAAATGCATGAAAAATAACAACTGAAGTCAGAAAGGATTGAAAAATGATGATGTGGCTTTGGATGGTGCATTTTGAACACACAAAAAGTCAGGAGTTCAAATAAGTTTTAAAAAATGAAATCCCTTTGTAACAGACGAGTTTCCGTATGAAATCCTGATACTTTGAAAGAGATTGTCTGTTTTGTACACGAAGTGCATCCAGTTTTTGCCGTAACCCTCTCAACATTCTTGCACACGCTATGTGGATGAAATGATGATACCATGCCAACTTTCAACCTTTTCAGAGTTCATTTGAAATGCTTTTCAATTTTAGGGTCTTATAGCTCAAAATAATTAGTAAATGCATGAAAAATAACAAGTGAAGTCAGAAAGGATTGAAAAATGATGATGTGGCTTTGGATGGTGCATTTTGAACACACAAAAAGTCAGGAGTTCAAATAAGTTTAAAAAAATGAAATCCCTTTGTAACAGACGAGTTTCCGTATGAAATCCTGATACTTTGAAAGAGATTATCCGTTTTGTACATGAAGTGCATCGAGTTTACGCCGTAACCCTCTCAACTTTCTTGCACATGCTATGTGGATGAAATGATGATACCATGCCAACTTTCAACCTTTTCAGAGTTCATTTGAAACGTTTTTCGATTTTAGGGTCTTATAGCTCAAAATAATTAGTAAATGCATGAAAAATAACAAATGAAGTCAGAAAGGATTGAAACATGATGATGTGGCTTTGAATGGTGCATTTTGAACTCACAAAAAGTCAAGAGTTCAAATAAGTTTTAAAAAATGAAATCCCTTTGTAACTGACGAGTTTCCGTATGAAATCCTGATACTTTGAAAGAGATTGTCCGTTTTGTACACGAAGTGCATCCAGTTTTTGCCGTAACCCTCTCAACTTTCTTGCACATGCTATGTGGATGAAATGATGATACCATGCCAACTTTCAACCTTTTCAGAGTTCATTTGAAACGTTTTTTGATTTTAGGGTTTTATAGCTCAAAATAATTAGTAAATGCATGAAAAATAACAAGTGAAGTCAGAAAGGATTGAAAAATGATGATGTGGCTTTGGATGGTGCATTTTGAACACACAAAAAGTCAGGAGTTCGAATAAGTTTTAAAAAATGAAATCCCTTTGTAACTGACGAGTTTCCGTATGAAATCCTGATACTTTGAAAGAGATTGTCCGTTTTGTACACGAAGTGCATCCAGTTTTTGCCGTAACCCTCTCAACTTTCTTGCACATGCTATGTGGATGAAATGATGATACCATGCCAACTTTCAACCTTTTCAAATTTCATTTGAAATGCTTTTCAATTTTAGGGTCTTATAGCTCAAAATAATTAGTAAATGCATGAAAAATAACAAATGAAGTCAGAAAGGATTGAAACATGGTGATGTGGCTTTGAATGGTGCATTTTGAACTCACAAAAAGTCACGAGTTCAAATAAGTTTTAAAAAATGAAATCCCTTTGTAACTGACGAGTTTCCGTATGAAATCCTGATACTTTGAAAGAGATTGTCCGTTTTGTACACGAAGTGCATCGAGTTTTTGCCGTAACCCTCTCAACTTTCTTGCACATGCTATGTGGATGAAATGATGATACCATGCCAACTTTCAACCTTTTCAGAGTTCATTTTAAATGTTTTTCGATTTTAGGGTCTTATAGCTCAAAATAATTAGTAAATGCATGAAAAATAACAAGTGAAGTCAGAAAGGATTGAAAAATGATGATGTGGCTTTGGATGGTGCATTTTGAACACAAATAAAGTCAGGAGTTCAAATAAGTTTTAAAAAATGAAATCCCTTTGTAACAGACGAGTTTCCGTATGAAATCCTGATACTTTGAAAGAGATTGTCCGTTTTGTACACGAAGTGCATCCAGTTTTTGCCGTAACCCACTCAACTTTCTTGCACATGCTATGTCGATGAAATGATGATACCATGCCAAATATCAACCTTTTCATAGTTCATTTGAAATGCTTTTCAATTTTAGGGTCTTATAGCTCAAAATAATTAGTAAATGCATGAAAAATAACAAGTGAAGTCAGAAAGGATTGAAAAATGATGATGTGGCTTTGGATGGTGCATTTTGAACACACAAAAAGTCAGGAGTTCAAATAAGTTTAAAAAAATGAAATCCCTTTGTAACAGACGAGTTTCCGTATGAAATCCTGATACTTTGAAAGAGATTGTCCGGTTTGTACATGAAGTGCATCGAGTTTTCGCCGTAACCCTCTCAACTTTCTTGCACATGCTATGTGGATGAAATGATGATACCATGCCAACTTTCAACCTTTTCAGAGTTCATTTGAAATGCTTTTCAATTTTAGGGTCTTATAGCTCAAAATAATTAGTAAATGCATGAAAAATAACAAATGAAGTCAGAAAGGATTGAAACATGATGATGTGGCTTTGAATGGTGCATTTTGAACTCACAAAAATTCAAGAGTTCAAATAAGTTTTAAAAAATGAAATCCCTTTGTAACTGACGAGTTTCCGTATGAAATGCTGATACTTTGAAAGAGATTGTCCGTTTTGTACACGAAGTGCATCCAGTTTTTGCCGTAACCCTCTCAACTTTCTTGCACGTGCTATGTGGATGAAATGATGGTACCATGCCAACTTTCAACCTTTTCAGAGTTCATTTGAAATGTTTTTCGATTTTAGGGTCTTATAGCTCAAAATAATTAGTAAATGCATGAAAAATAACAAGTGAAGTCAGAAAGGATTGAAAAATGATGATGTGGCTTTGGATGGTGCTTTTTGAACACACAAAAATTCAGGAGTTCGAATAAGTTTTAAAAAATGAAATCCCTTTGTAACAGACGAGTTTCCGTATGAAATCCTGATACTTTGAAAGAGATTGTCCGTTTTGTACACGAAGTGCATCCAGTTTTTGCCGTAACCCTCTCAACTTTCTTGCACACGCTATGTGGATGAAATGATGATACCATGCCAACTTTCCTCCTTTTCAAAGTTCATTTGAAATGCTTTTCAATTTTAGGGTCTTATAGCTCAAAATAATTAGTAAATGCATGAAAAATAACAAATGAAGTCAGAAAGGATTGAAACATGATGATGTGGCTTTGAATGGTGCATTTTGAACTCACAAAAAGTCACGAGTTCAAATAAGTTTTAAAAAATGAAATCCCTTTGTAACTGACGAGTTTCCGTATGAAATCTTGATACTTTGAAAGAGATTGTCCGTTTTGTACACGAAGTGCATCGAGTTTTTGCCGTAACCCTCTCAACTTTCTTGCACATGCTATGTGGATGAAATGATGATACCATGCCAACTTTCAACCTTTTCAGAGTTCATTTTAAATGTTTTTCGATTTTAGGGTCTTATAGCTCAAAATAATTAGTAAATGCATGAAAAATAACAAGTGAAGTCAGAAAGGATTGAAAAATGATGATGTGGCTTTGGATGGTGCATTTTGAACACACAAAAAGTCAGGAGTTCAAATAAGTTTTAAAAAATGAAATCCCTTTGTAACTGACGAGTTTCCGTATGAAATCCTGATACTTTGAAAGAGATTGTCCGTTTTGTACACGAAGTGCATCCAGTTTTTGCCGTAACCCTCTCAACTTTCTTGCACATGCTATGTGGATGAAATGATGATACCATGCCAAATATCAACCTTTTCAGAGTTCATTTTAAATGTTTTTCGATTTTAGGGTCTTATAGCTCAAAATAATTAGTAAATGCATGAAAAATAACAAGTGAAGTCAGAAAGGATTGAAAAATGATGATGTGGCTTTGGATGGTGCATTTTGAACACACAAAAAGTCAGGAGTTCAAATAAGTTTAAAAAAATGAAATCCCTTTGTAACAGACGAGTTTCCGTATGAAATCCTGATACTTTGAAAGAGATTGTCCGTTTTGTACACGAAGTGCATCCAGTTTTCGCCGTAACCCACTCAACTTTCTTGCACATGCTATGTCGATGAAATGATGATACCATGCCAAATATCAACCTTTTCATAGTTCATTTGAAATGCTTTTCAATTTTAGGGTCTTATAGCTCAAAATAATTAGTAAATGCATGAAAAATAACAAGTGAAGTCAGAAAGGATTGAAAAATGATGATGTGGCTTTGGATGGTGCATTTTGAACACACAAAAAGTCAGGAGTTCAAATAAGTTTTAAAAAATGAAATCCCTTTGTAACAGACGAGTTTCCATATGAAATCCTGATACTTTGAAAGAGATTGTCCGTTTTGTACACGAAGTGCATCCAGTTTTTGCCGTAACCCACTCAACTTTCTTGCACATGCTATGTCGATGAAATGATGATACCATGCCAAATATCAACCTTTTCAGAGTTCATTTGAAATGCTTTTCAATTTTAGGGTCTTATAGCTCAAAATAATTAGTAAATGCATGAAAAATAACAAGTGAAGTCAGAAAGGATTGAAAAATGATGATGTGGCTTTGGATGGTGCATTTTGAACACACAAAAAGTCAGGAGTTCAAATAAGTTTTAAAAAATGAAATCCCTTTGTAACAGACGAGTTTCCGTATGAAATCCTGATACTTTGAAAGAGATTGTCCGTTTTGTACACGAAGTGCATCCAGTTTTTGCCGTAACCCTCTCAACATTCTTGCACACGCTATGTGGATGAAATGATGATACCATGCCAACTTTCAACCTTTTCAGAGTTCATTTGAAATGCTTTTCAATTTTAGGGTCTTATAGCTCAAAATAATTAGTAAATGCATGAAAAATAACAAGTGAAGTCAGAAAGGATTGAAACATGATGATGTGGCTTTGGATGGTGCATTTTGAACACACAAAAAGTCAGGAGTTCAAATAAGTTTAAAAAAATGAAATCCCTTTGTAACTGACGAGTTTCCGTATGAAATCCTGATACTTTGAAAGAGATTGTCCGTTTTGTACACGAAGTGCATCGAGTTTTTGCCGTAACCCTCTCAACTTTCTTGCACATGCTATGTGGATGAAATGATGATACCATGCCAACTTTCAACCTTTTCAGAGTTCATTTTAAATGTTTTTCGATTTTAGGGTCTTATAGCTCAAAATAATTAGTAAATGCATGAAAAATAACAAGTGAAGTCTGAAAGGATTGAAAAATGATGATGTGGCTTTGGATGGTGCATTTTGAACACACAAAAAGTCAGGAGTTCAAATAAGTTTTAAAAAATGAAATCCCTTTGTAACTGACGAGTTTCCGTATGAAATCCTGATACTTTGAAAGAGATTGTCCGTTTTGTACACGAAGTGCATCCAGTTTTTGCCGAAACCCTCTCAACTTTCTTGCACATGCTATGTGGATGAAATGATGATACCATGCCAACTTTCAACCTTTTCAGAGTTCATTTTAAATGTTTTTCGATTTTAGGGTCTTATAGCTCAAAATATTTAGTAAATGCATGAAAAATAACAAGTGAAGTCAGAAAGGATTGAAAAATGATGATGTGGCTTTGGATGGTGCATTTTGAACACACAAAAAGTCAGGAGTTCAAATAAGTTTTAAAAAATGAAATCCCGTTGTAACAGACGAGTTTCCGTATGAAATCCTGATACTTTGAAAGAGATTGTCCGTTTTGTACACGAAGTGCATCCAGTTTTTGCCGTAACCCACTCAACTTTCTTGCACATGCTATGTCGATGAAATGATGATACCATGCCAAATATCAACCTTTTCATAGTTCATTTGAAATGCTTTTCAATTTTAGGGTCTTATAGCTCAAAATAATTAGTAAATGCATGAAAAATAACAAGTGAAGTCAGAAAGGATTGAAAAATGATGATGTGGCTTTGGATGGTGCATTTTGAACACACAAAAAGTCAGGAGTTCAAATAAGTTTTAAAAAATGAAATCCCTTTGTAACAGACGAGTTTCCATATGAAATCCTGATACTTTGAAAGAGATTGTCCGTTTTGTACACGAAGTGCATCCAGTTTTTGCCGTAACCCACTCAACTTTCTTGCACATGCTATGTCGATGAAATGATGATACCATGCCAAATATCAACCTTTTCAGAGTTCATTTGAAATGCTTTTCAATTTTAGGGTCTTATAGCTCAAAATAATTAGTAAATGCATGAAAAATAACAAGTGAAGTCAGAAAGGATTGAAAAATGATGATGTGGCTTTGGATGGTGCATTTTGAACACACAAAAAGTCAGGAGTTCAAATAAGTTTTAAAAAATGAAATCCCTTTGTAACAGACGAGTTTCCGTATGAAATCCTGATACTTTGAAAGAGATTGTCCGTTTTGTACACGAAGTGCATCCAGTTTTTGCCGTAACCCTCTCAACATTCTTGCACACGCTATGTGGATGAAATGATGATACCATGCCAACTTTCAACCTTTTCAGAGTTCATTTGAAATGCTTTTCAATTTTAGGGTCTTATAGCTCAAAATAATTAGTAAATGCATGAAAAATAACAAGTGAAGTCAGAAAGGATTGAAACATGATGATGTGGCTTTGGATGGTGCATTTTGAACACACAAAAAGTCAGGAGTTCAAATAAGTTTAAAAAAATGAAATCCCTTTGTAACTGACGAGTTTCCGTATGAAATCCTGATACTTTGAAAGAGATTGTCCGTTTTGTACACGAAGTGCATCCAGTTTTTGCCGTAACCCTCTCAACTTTCTTGCACATGCTATGTGGATGAAATGATGATACCATGCCAACTTTCAACCTTTTCAGAGTTCATTTTAAATGTTTTTCGATTTTAGGGTCTTATAGCTCAAAATAATTAGTAAATGCATGAAAAATAACAAGTGAAGTCAGAAAGGATTCAAAAATGATGATGTGGCTTTGGATGGTGCATTTTGAACACACAAAAAGTCAGGAGTTCAAATAAGTTTTAAAAAATGAAATCCCTTTGTAACTGACGAGTTTCCGTATGAAATCCTGATACTTTGAAAGAGATTGTCCGTTTTGTACACGAAGTGCATCCAGTTTTTGCCGTAACCCACTCAACTTTCTTGCACATGCTATGTCGATGAAATGATGATACCATGCCAAATATCAACCTTTTCATAGTTCATTTGAAATGCTTTTCAATTTTAGGGTCTTATAGCTCAAAATAATTAGTAAATGCATGAAAAATAACAAGTGAAGTCAGAAAGGATTGAAAAATGATGATGTGGCTTTGGATGGTGCATTTTGAACACACAAAAAGTCAGGAGTTCGAATAAGTTTTAAAAAATGAAATCCCTTTGTAACAGACGAGTTTCCGTATGAAATCCTGATACTTTGAAAGAGATTGTCCGGTTTGTACATGAAGTGCATCGAGTTTTCGCCGTAACCCTCTCAACTTTCTTGCACATGCTATGTGGATGAAATGATGATACCATACCAACTTTCAACCTTTTCAGAGTTCATTTGAAATGCTTTTCAATTTTAGGGTCTTATAGCTCAAAATAATTAGTAAATGCATGAAAAATAACAAATGAAGTCAGAAAGGATTGAAACATGATGATGTGGCTTTGAATGGTGCATTTTGAACACACAAAAAGTCAAGAGTTCAAATAAGTTTTAAAAAATGAAATCCCTTTGTAACTGACGAGTTTCCGTATGAAATCCTGATACTTTGAAAGAGATTGTCCGTTTTGTACACGAAGTGCATCCAGTTTTTGCCGTAACCCTCTCAACTTTCTTGCACATGCTATGTGGATGAAATGATGATACCATGCCAACTTTCAACCTTTTCAGAGTTCATTTTAAATGTTTTTCGATTTTAGGGTCTTATAGCTCAAAATAATTTGTAAATGCATGAAAAATAACAAGTGAAGTCAGAAAGGATTGAAAAATGATGATGTGGCTTTGGATGGTGCATTTTGAACACACAAAAAGTCAGGAGTTCAAATAAGTTTTAAAAAATGAAATCCCTTTGTAACAGACGAGTTTCCGTATGAAATCCTGATACTTTGAAAGAGATTGTCCGTTTTGTACACGAAGTGCATCCAGTTTTTGCCGTAACCCACTCAACTTTCTTGCACATGCTATGTCGATGAAATGATGATACCATGCCAAATATCAACCTTTTCAGAGTTCATTTGAAATGCTTTTCAATTTTAGGGTCTTATAGCTCAAAATAATTAGTAAATGCATGAAAAATAACAAGTGAAGTCAGAAAGGATTGAAAAATGATGATGTGGCTTTGGATGGTGCATTTTGAACACACAAAAAGTCAGGAGTTCAAATAAGTTTTAAAAAATGAAATCCCTTTGTAACAGACGAGTTTCCGTATGAAATCCTGATACTTTGAAAGAGATTGTCCGTTTTGTACACGAAGTGCATCCAGTTTTTGCCGTAACCCACTCAACTTTCTTGCACACGCTATGTGGATGAAATGATGATACCATGCCAACTTTCAACCTTTTCAGAGTTCATTTGAAATGCTTTTCAATTTTAGGGTCTTATAGCTCAAAATAATTAGTAAATGCATGAAAAATAACAAGTGAAGTCAGAAAGGATTGAAAAATGATGATGTGGCTTTGGATGGTGCATTTTGAACACACAAAAAGTCAGGAGTTCAAATAAGTTTAAAAAAATGAAATCCCTTTGTAACAGACGAGTTTCCGTATGAAATCCTGATACTTTGAAAGAGATTGTCCGTTTTGTACATGAAGTGCATCGAGTTTACGCCGTAACCCTCTCAACTTTCTTGCACATGCTATGTGGATGAAATGATGATACCATGCCAACTTTCAACCTTTTCAGAGTTCATTTGAAACGTTTTTCGATTTTAGGGTCTTATAGCTCAAAATAATTAGTAAATGCATGAAAAATAACAAGTGAAGTCAGAAAGGATTGAAAAATGATGATGTGGCTTTGGATGGTGCATTTTGAACACACAAAAAGTCAGGATTTCAAATAAGTTTAAAAAAATGAAATCCCTTTGTAACAGACGAGTTTCCGTATGAAATCCTGATACTTTGAAAGAGATTGTCCGTTTTGTACATGAAGTGCATCGAGTTTACGCCGTAACCCTCTCAACTTTCTTGCACATGCTATGTGGATGAAATGATGATACCATGCCAACTTTCAACCTTTTCAGAGTTCATTTGAAACGTTTTTCGATTTTAGGGTCTTATAGCTCAAAATAATTAGTAAATGCATGAAAAATAACAAGTGAAGTCAGAAAGGATTGAAAAATGTTGATGTGGCTTTGGATGGTGCATTTTGAACACACAAAAAGTCAGGAGTTCGAATAAGTTTTAAAAAATGAAATCCCTTTGTAACTGACGAGTTTCCGTATGAAATCCTGATACTTTGAAAGAGATTGTCCGTTTTGTACACGAAGTGCATCCAGTTTTTGCCGTAACCCTCTCAACTTTCTTGCACATGCTATGTGGATGAAATGATGATACCATGCCAACTTTCAACCTTTTCAAAGTTCATTTGAAATGCTTTTCAATTTTAGGGTCTTATAGCTCAAAATAATTAGTAAATGCATGAAAAATAACAAATGAAGTCAGAAAGGATTGAAACATGATGATGTGGCTTTGAATGGTGCATTTTGAACTCACAAAAAGTCACGAGTTCAAATAAGTTTTAAAAAATGAAATCCCTTTGTAACTGACGAGTTTCCGTATGAAATCCTGATACTTTGAAAGAGATTGTCCGTTTTGTACACGAAGTGCATCCAGTTTTTGCCGTAACCCTCTCAACTTTCTTGCACATGCTATGTGGATGAAATGATGATACCATGCCAACTTTCAACCTTTTCAGAGTTCATTTGAAACGTTTTTCGATTTTAGGGTCTTATAGCTCAAAATAATTAGTAAATGCATGAAAAATAACAAGTGAAGTCAGAAAGGATTGAAAAATGATGATGTGGCTTTGGATGGTGCATTTTGAACACACAAAAAGTCAGGAGTTCGAATAAGTTTTAAAAAATGAAATCCCTTTGTAACTGACGAGTTTCCGTATGAAATCCTGATACTTTGAAAGAGATTGTCCGTTTTGTACACGAAGTGCATCCAGTTTTTGCCGTAACCCTCTCAACTTTCTTGCACATGCTATGTGGATGAAATGATGATACCATGCCAACTTTCAACCTTTTCAAAGTTCATTTGAAATGCTTTTCAATTTTAGGGTCTTATAGCTCAAAATAATTAGTAAATGCATGAAAAATAACAAATGAAGTCAGAAAGGATTGAAACCTGATGATGTGGCTTTGAATGGTGCATTTTGAACTCACAAAAAGTCACGAGTTCAAATAAGTTTTAAAAAATGAAATCCCTTTGTAACTGACGAGTTTCCGTATGAAATCCTGATACTTTGAAAGAGATTGTCCGTTTTGTACACGAAGTGCATCCAGTTTTTGCCGTAACCCTCTCAACTTTCTTGCACATGCTATGTGGATGAAATGATGATACCATGCCAACTTTCAACCTTTTCAGAGTTCATTTGAAACGTTTTTCGATTTTAGGGTCTTATAGCTCAAAATAATTAGTAAATGCATGAAAAATAACAAGTGAAGTCAGAAAGGATTGAAAAATGATGATGTGGCTTTGGATGGTGCATTTTGAACACACAAAAAGTCAGGAGTTCAAATAAGTTTTAAAAAATGAAATCCCTTTGTAACAGACGAGTTTCCGTATGAAATCCTGATACTTTGAAAGAGATTGTCCGTTTTGTACACGAAGTGCATCCAGTTTTTGCCGTAACCCACTCAACTTTCTTGCACATGCTATGTGGATGAAATGATGATACCATGCCAAATATCAACCTTTTCAGAGTTCATTTGAAATGCTTTTCAATTTTAGGGTCTTATAGCTCAAAATAATTAGTAAATGCATGAAAAATAACAAGTGAAGTCAGAAAGGATTGAAAAATGATGATGTGGCTTTGGATGGTGCATTTTGAACACACAAAAAGTCAGGAGTTCAAATAAGTTTTAAAAAATGAAATCCCTTTGTAACAGACGAGTTTCCGTATGAAATCCTGATACTTTGAAAGAGACTGTCCGTTTTGTACATGAAGTGCATCGAGTTTACGCCGTAACCCTCTCAACTTTCTTGCACATGCTATGTGGATGAAATGATGATACCATGCCAACTTTCAACCTTTTCAGAGTTCATTTGAAACGTTTTTCGATTTTAGGGTCTTATAGCTCAAAATAATTAGTAAATGCATGAAAAATAACAAGTGAAGTCAGAAAGGATTGAAAAATGATGATGGGGCTTTGGATGGTGCATTTTGAACACACAAAAAGTCAGGAGTTCGAATAAGTTTTAAAAAATGAAATCCCTTTGTAACTGACGAGTTTCCGTATGAAATCCTGATACTTTGAAAGAGATTGTCCGTTTTGTACACGAAGTGCATCCAGTTTTTGCCGTAACCCTCTCAACTTTCTTGCACATGCTATGTGGATGAAATGATGATACCATGCCAACTTTCAACCTTTTCAAAGTTCATTTGAAATGCTTTTCAATTTTAGGGTCTTATAGCTCAAAATAATTAGTAAATGCATGAAAAATAACAAATGAAGTCAGAAAGGATTGAAACATGATGATGTGGCTTTGGATGGTGCATTTTGAACTCACAAAAAGTCACGAGTTCAAATAAGTTTTAAAAAATGAAATCCCTTTGTAACTGACGAGTTTCCGTATGAAATCCTGATACTTTGAAAGAGACTGTCCGTTTTGTACATGAAGTGCATCCAGTTTTTGCCGTAACCCTCTCAACTTTCTTGCACATGCTATGTGGATGAAATGATGATACCATGCCAACTTTCAACCTTTTCAGAGTTCATTTGAAACGTTTTTCGATTTTAGGGTCTTATAGCTCAAAATAATTAGTAAATGCATGAAAAATAACAAGTGAAGTCAGAAAGGATTGAAAAATGATGATGTGGCTTTGGATGGTGCATTTTGAACACACAAAAAGTCAGGAGTTCGAATAAGTTTTAAAAAATGAAATCCCTTTGTAACAGACGAGTTTCCGTATGAAATCCTGATACTTTGAAAGAGATTGTCCGTTTTGTACACGAAGTGCATCCAGTTTTTGCCGTAACCCACTCAACTTTCTTGCACATGCTATGTCGATGAAATGATGATACCATGCCAAATATCAACCTTTTCAGAGTTCATTTGAAATGCTTTTCAATTTTAGGGGCTTATAGCTCAAAATAATTAGTAAATGCATGAAAAATAACAAGTGAAGTCAGATAGGATTGAAAAATGATGATGTGGCTTTGGATGGTGCATTTGAACGCACAAAAAGTCAGGAGTTCAAATAAGTTTCAAAAAATGAAATCCCTTTGTAACAGACGAGTTTCCGTATGAAATCCTGATACTTTGAAAGAGATTGTCTGTTTTGTACACGAAGTGCATCCAGTTTTTGCCGTAACCCTCTCAACATTCTTGCACACGCTATGTGGATGAAATGATGATACCATGCCAACTTTCAACCTTTTCAGAGTTCATTTGAAATGCTTTTCAATTTTAGGGTCTTATAGCTCAAAATAATTAGTAAATGCATGAAAAATAACAAGTGAAGTCAGAAAGGATTGAAAAATGATGATGTGGCTTTGGATGGTGCATTTTGAACACACAAAAAGTCAGGAGTTCAAATAAGTTTAAAAAAATGAAATCCCTTTGTAACAGACGAGTTTCCGTATGAAATCCTGATACTTTGAAAGAGATTGTCCGTTTTGTACATGAAGTGCATCGAGTTTTCGCCGTAACCCTCTCAACTTTCTTGCACATGCTATGTGGATGAAATGATGATACCATGCCAACTTTCTACCTTTTCAGAGTTCATTTGAAATGCTTTTCAATTTTAGGGTCTTATAGCTCAAAATAATTAGTAAATGCATGAAAAATAACAAATGAAGTCAGAAAGGATTGAAACATGATGATGTGGCTTTGAATGGTGCATTTTGAACTCACAAAAAGTCAAGAGTTCAAATAAGTTTTACAAAATGAAATCCCTTTGTAACTGACGAGTTTCCGTATGAAATCCTGATACTTTGAAAGAGATTGTCCGTTTTGTACACGAAGTGCATCCAGTTTCTGCCGTAACCCTCTCAACTTTCTTGCACGTGCTATGTGGATGAAATGATGATACCATGCCAACTTTCAACCTTTTCGGAGTTCATTTGAAATGTTTTTCGATTTTAGGGTCTTATAGCTCAAAATAATTAGTAAATGCATGAAAAATAACAAGTGAAGTCAGAAAGGATTGAAAAATGATGATGTGGCTTTGGATGGTGCATTTGAACACACAAAAAGTCAGGAGTTCGAATAAGTTTTAAAAAATGAAATCCCTTTGTAACAGACGAGTTTCCGTATGAAATCCTGATACTTTGAAAGAGATTGTCCGTTTTGTACACGAAGTGCATCCAGTTTTTGCTGTAACCCTCTCAACTTTCTTGCACATGCTATGTCGATGAAATGATGATACCATGCCAAATATCAACCTTTTCAGAGTTCATTTGAAATGCTTTTCAATTTTAGGGTCTTATAGCTCAAAATAATTAGTAAATGCATGAAAAATAACAAGTGAAGTCAGAAAGGATTGAACAATGATGATGTGGCTTTGGATGGTGCATTTTGAACACACAAAAAGTCAGGAGTTCAAATAAGTTTTAAAAAATGAAATCCCTTTGTAACAGACGAGTTTCCGTGTGAAATCCTGATACTTTGAAAGAGATTGTCTGTTTTGTACACGAAGTGCATCCAGTTTTTGCCGTAACCCTCTCAACATTCTTGCACACGCTATGTGGATGAAATGATGATACCATGCCAACTTTCAACCTTTTCAGAGTTCATTTGAAATGCTTTTCAATTTTAGGGTCTTATAGCTCAAAATAATTAGTAAATGCATGAAAAATAACAAGTGAAGTCAGAAAGGATTGAAAAATGATGATGTGGCTTTGGATGGTGCATTTTGAACACACAAAAAGTCAGGAGTTCAAATAAGTTTAAAAAAATGAAATCCCTTTGTAACAGACGAGTTTCCGTATGAAATCCTGATACTTTGAAAGAGATTGTCCGTTTTGTACATGAAGTGCATCGAGTTTTCGCAGTAACCCTCTCAATTTTCTTGCACATGCTATGTGGATGAAATGATGATACCATGCCAACTTTCAACCTTTTCAGAGTTCATTTGAAATGCTTTTCAATTTTAGGGTCTTATAGCTCAAAATAATTAGTAAATGCATGAAAAATAACAAGTGAAGTCAGAAAGGATTGAAAAATGATGATGTGGCTTTGGATGGTGCATTTTGAACACACAAAAATTCAAGAGTTCAAATAAGTTTTAAAAAATGAAATCCCTTTGTAACTGACGAGTTTCCGTATGAAATCCTGATTCTTTGAAATAGATTGTCTGTTTTGTACACGAAGTGCATCCAGTTTTTGCCGTAACCCTCTCAACTTTCTTGCACGTGCTATGTGGATGAAATGATGATACCATGCCAACTTTCAACCTTTTCAGACTTCATTTGAAATGTTTTTCAATTTTAGGGTCTTATAGCTCAAAATAATTAGTAAATGCATGAAAAGTAACAAGTGAAGTCAGAAAGGATTGAAAAATGATGATCTGGCTTTGGATGGTGCATTTTGAACACACAAAAAGTCAGGAGTTCAAATTAGTTTTAAAAAATGAAATCCCTTTGTAACAGACGAGTTTCTTTATGAAATCCTGATACTTTGAAAGAGATTGTCCGTTTTGTACATGAAGTGCATCGAGTTTTCGCCGTAACCCTCTCAACTTTCTTGCACATGCTATGTGGATGAAATGATGATACCATGCCAACTTTCTACCTTTTCAGAGTTCATTTGAAATGCTTTTCAATTTTAGGGTCTTATAGCTCAAAATAATTAGTAAATGCATGAAAAATAACAAATGAAGTCAGAAAGGATTGAAACATGATGATGTGGCTTTGAATGGTGCATTTTGAACTCACAAAAAGTCAAGAGTTCAAATAAGTTTTACAAAATGAAATCCCTTTGTAACTGACGAGTTTCCGTATGAAATCCTGATACTTTGAAAGAGATTGTCCGTTTTGTACACGAAGTGCATCCAGTTTCTGCCGTAACCCTCTCAACTTTCTTGCACGTGCTATGTGGATGAAATGATGATACCATGCCAACTTTCAACCTTTTCGGAGTTCATTTGAAATGTTTTCGATTTTAGGGTCTTATAGCTCAAAATAATTAGTAAATGCATGAAAAATAACAAGTGAAGTCAGAAAGGATTGAAAAATGATGATGTGGCTTTGGATGGTGCATTTTGAACACACAAAAAGTCAGGAGTTCGAATAAGTTTTAAAAAATGAAATCCCTTTGTAACAGACGAGTTTCCGTATGAAATCCTGATACTTTGAAAGAGATTGTCCGTTTTGTACACGAAGTGCATCCAGTTTTTGCCGTAACCCTCTCAACTTTCTTGCACATGCTATGTGGATGAAATGATGATACCATGCCAAATATCAACCTTTTCAGAGTTCATTTGAAATGCTTTTCAATTTTAGGGTCTTATAGCTCAAAATAATTAGTAAATGCATGAAAAATAACAAGTGAAGTCAGAAAGGATTGAAAAATGATGATGTGGCTTTGGATGGTGCATTTTGAACACAGAAAAAAGTCAGGAGTTCAAATAAGTTTTAAAAAATGAAATCCCTTTGTAACTGACGAGTTTCCGTGTGAAATCCTGATACTTTGAAAGAGATTGTCTGTTTTGTACATGAAGTGCATCCAGTTTTTGCCGTAACCCTCTCAACATTCTTGCACACGCTATGTGGATGAAATGATGATACCATGCCAACTTTCAACCTTTTCAGAGTTCATTTGAAATGCTTTTCAATTTTAGGGTCTTATAGCTCAAAATAATTAGTAAATGCATGAAAAATAACAAGTGAAGTCAGAAAGGATTGAAAAATGATGATGTGGCTTTGGATGGTGCATTTTGAACACACAAAAAGTCAGGAGTTCAAATAAGTTTAAAAAAATGAAATCCCTTTGTAACAGACGAGTTTCCGTATGAAATCCTGATACTTTGAAAGAGATTGTCCGTTTTGTACATGAAGTGCATCGAGTTTTCGCAGTAACCCTCTCAATTTTCTTGCACATGCTATGTGGATGAAATGATGATACCATGCCAACTTTCAACCTTTTCAGAGTTCATTTGAAATGCTTTTCAATTTTAGGGTCTTATAGCTCAAAATAATTAGTAAATGCATGAAAAATAACAAGTGAAGTCAGAAAGGATTGAAAAATGATGATGTGGCTTTGGATGGTGCATTTTGAACACACAAAAAGTCAGGAGTTCAAATAAGTTTTAAAAATGAAATCCCTTTGTAACTGACGAGTTTCCGTATGAAATCCTGATTCTTTGAAATAGATTGTCTGTTTTGTACACGAAGTGCATCCAGTTTTTGCCGTAACCCTCTCAACTTTCTTGCACGTGCTATGTGGATGAAATGATGATACCATGCCAACTTTCAACCTTTTCAGACTTCATTTGAAATGTTTTTCAATTTTAGGGTCTTATAGCTCAAAATAATTAGTAAATGCATGAAAAGTAACAAGTGAAGTCAGAAAGGATTGCAAAATGATGATCTGGCTTTGGATGGTGCATTTTGAACACACAAAAAGTCAGGAGTTCAAATTAGTTTTAAAAAATGAAATCCCTTTGTAACAGACGAGTTTCCGTATGAAATCCTGATTCTTTGAAAGAGATTGTTCGTTTTGTACACGAAGTGCATCCAGTTTTTGCCGTAACCCTCTCAACTTTCTTGCACATGCTATGTGGATGAAATGATGATACCATGCCAACTTTCAACCTTTTCAGAGTTCATTTGAAATGCTTTTCAATTTTAGGGTCTTATAGCTCAAAATAATTAGTAAATGCATGAAAAATAACAAATGAAGTCAGAAAGGATTGAAAAATGATGATGTGGCTTTGGATGGTGCATTTTGAACACACAAAAAGTCAGGAGTTCAAATAAGTTTTAAAAATGAAATCCCTTTGTAACAGACGAGTTTCCGTATGAAATCCTGATACTTTGAAAGAGATTGTCCGTTTTGTACACGAAGTGCATCCAGTTTTTGCCGTAACCCTCTCAACTTTCTTGCACATGCTATGTGGATGAAATGATGATACCATGCCAACTTTCAACCTTTTCAGAGTTCATTTGAAATGCGTTTCAATTTAGGGTCTTATAGCTCAAAATAATTAGTAAATGCATGAAAAATAACAAGTGAAGTCAGAAAGGATTGAAAAATGATGATGTGGCTTTGAATGGTGCATTTTGAACACACAAAAAGTCAAGAGTTCAAATAAGTTTTAAAAAATGAAATCCCTTTGTAACAGACGAGTTTCCGTATGAAATCCTGATACTTTGAAGGAGATTGTCCGTTTTGTACACGAAGTGCATCCAGTTTTTGCCGTAACCCTCTCAACTTTCTTGCACATGCTATGTGGATGAAATGATGATACCATGCCAACTTTCAACCTTTTCGGAGTTCATTTGAAATGCTTTTCCATTTTAGGGTCTTATAGCTCAAAATAATTAGTAAATGCATGAAAAATAACAAGTGAAGTCAGAAAGGATTGAAAAATGATGATGTGGCTTTGGATGGTGCATTTTGAACACACAAAAAGTCAGGAGTTCATATAAGTTTTAAAAAATGAAATCCCTTTGTAACAGACGAGTTTCCGTATGAAATCCTGATACTTTGAAAGAGATTGTCCGTTTTGTACACGAAGTGCATCCAGTTTTTGCCGTAACATTCTCAACTTTCTTGCACATGCTATGTGGATGAAATGATGATACCATGCCAACTTTCAACCTTTTCAGAGTTCATTTGAAATGCTTTTCAATTTTAGGGTCTTATAGCTCAAAATAATTAGTAAATGCATGAAAAATAACAAATGAAGTCACAAAGGATTGAAAAATGATGATGTGGCTTTGGATGGTGCATTTTGAACACACAAAAAGTCAGGAGTTCAAATAAGTTTTAAAAAATGAAATCCCTTTGTAACAGACGAGTTTCCGTATGAAATCCTGATACTTTGAAAGAGATTGTCCGTTTTGTACACGAAGTGCATCCAGTTTTTGCCGTAACCCTCTCAACTTTCTTGCACATGCTATGTGGATGAAATGATGATACCATGCCAACTTTCAACCTTTTCAGAGTTCATTTGAAATGGTTTTCAATTTTAGGGTCTTATAGCTCAAAATAATTAGTAAATGCATGAAAAATAACAAGTGAAGTCAGAAAGGATTGAAAAATGATGATCTGGCTTTGGATGGTGCATTTTGAACACACAAAAAGTCAGGAGTTGAAATAAGTTTTAAAAAATGAAATCCCTTTGTAACTGACGAGTTTCCGTATGAAATCCTGATACTTTGAAAAAGATTGTCCGTTTTGTACACGAATTGCATCCAGTTTTTGCCGTAACCCTCTCAACTTTCTTGCACGTGCTATGTGGATGAAATGATGATACCATGCCAACTTTCAACCTTTTCAGAGTTCATTTGAAATGCTTTTCAATTTTAGGGTCTTATAGTTCAAAATAATTAGTAAATGCATGAAAAATAACAAGTGAAGTCAGAAAGGATTGAAAAATGATGATGTGGCTTGGGATGGTGCATTTTGAACACACAAAAAGTCAGGAGTTCAAATAAGTTTAAAAAAATGAAATCCCTTTGTAACAGACGAGTTTCCGTATGAAATATTGATACTTTGAAAGAGATTGTCCGGTTTGTACACGAATTGCATCCAGTTTTTGCCGTAACCCTCTCAACTTTCTTGCACATGCTATGTCGATGAAATGATGATACCATGCCAACTTTCAACCTTTTCAGAGTTCATTTGAAATGCTTTTCAATTTTAGGGTCTTATAGCTCAAAATAATTAGTAAATGCATGAGAAATAACAAATGAAGTCAGAAAGGATTGAAAAATGATGATGTGGCTTTGGATGGTGCATTTTGAACACACAAAAAGTTAGGAGTTCAAATAAGTTTTAAAAATGGAATCCCTTTGTAACTGACGAGTTTCCGTATGAAATCCTGATACTTTGAAAGAGATTGTCCGTTTTGTACACGAATTGCATCCAGTTTTTGCCGTAACCCTCTCAACTTTCTTGCACATGCTATGTGGATGAAATGATGATACCATGCCAACTTTCAACCTTTTCAGAGTTCATTTGAAATGTTTTTGAATTTTAGGGTCACCGCTGCATAGAGGGGAGAAAGTTGGTGTTGACAGTAGCGTGATTGTTGATGTAGATCGTCATCACGATCCTTGCCTCGGTGGCACTCCGGCACCACCAGCAGAGAGGGAGAGAGAGCCCCCCTCCTCCTCCTCCTTCTTCTTCCTTGGA